>NW_019735563.1:1475262-1521637 GCF_002891405.2 Cryptotermes secundus | reverse complement strand
TTATAGAATCGTTACGTAAATTACAAATAATTATGATACTTAGAAATGAGTTTACTTTTCGATATGTCCTTTTTACGCTGAACTGAATTATCAGTCGTTATGAGCTGGTAGTCCTCTATATCGGTTGATCTCTATCTCCAGTATCTGTCCCTGTCTTTTGCAATCACCATCAGTTTTTCCTCTCTGCTTCACTTGTTATTTGATAAATTATTTGTACAACGTAGCATGTTCTTCTGGCTCATATGTTTTGTTGATTTTATGGTGCAGATTTATTATCATTTCGGTCTGATCATCACAATTTCGTATATTCTTTAGAGTACAACAAATGTAATTGTGACGTTAGCTAACACATAATTAGGCATACGTGTTTCTCTTTAATAGATTCTGTGTTCACGTGACCGGAATCTCGTTATGCTCTATACAGCAGTGTTCGGCTTGATGAATGACCTCGCTTTTGCCGTTTTTCAAACCTATATTTCAGTCATCAGAACGGATTCAATTTGTTCTTTCTTCTTCATTGGCATGGAAAATCATCAGAGTTCAAAATGAAACATTAGCCGTGTTGAAATATGATTTGAAGTTGGTAGCACCGGAAATACTCCTAACTTTGATAGAAGGGATGAAATGGGAGTCCCTGTAATTAAGTGTGACGTCATAATTACCGCGAATGTTGTGATGCAACTCGCAAGGTTCAGTCTACTTAGCACACATAAATATGTAAAGACGGTATTGCTAATTCATGGCTTTTCGCAGTTCCGAACTCTCATATTTCATCATTAAACTGACGGATTGGTGTATCAGGCTGCCTGAATAACACAAGAAAGTTGACTCTCGCTTGAGCAGCGTTAAGAACACATGAACTGATAGGTTGTGCGTAGGCTAAATAAGTGTAGTATCAGTAACAGGCCTATGTTTACATATTGAAGTTGGCTCCTGAAAATGACAGATGAAAACACGCTTCAAATCCTTGAAAGAAGGATGCTAGAAGAACTTATGACCCAGTTAAGGGAAATGGTGAATGGAGCTAACATACGAGTATAGCCATGAACTTTATACATAACGAACCACATATAGCAGTGGCACGCCGTAGCTACAAGCCGAAAGGTCGCAGATTCGATTCTTGATGATGTCATTGGATATTTCAATTGATATAATCCTTCCAGCCGCGTTATGGCCCTGGGATCGACTCAACCTCTAACAGAAATGTGTACCAGGAATCTTTCTGGGGGTAAAGGTGCGGTCGTCGCGTAAGGCTGACAACCTCACCGCCATCTGTGAGCCGATTCTCTAGATAATGTGGGAGCCTCGACGTCTCACAACCATATGCGTCTCCACGGCCTGTTAGAGGGACAGCTTACCTTTACCTTTACCAGATACAGTGAAAGTGATCAAAGTAGGGCGGTTGAGGTGGTTGGAGGACGTTTTCAGATTCAATGAGCAGAATTCTTCGTAACCGGAGGGTCTCGACAAGTAGGCAGACCTGCTATCAGGTGATTGGATTCGGCTGAAGATCTGAAAGAAATGGGCGCTAGGAACTGGAGACGAAGGTCGCAGGATCGGGACCATTAGAGGGCGGTCGTGAGGAACGTCAAGGTTCATCATGGAGTGCAGCACCCGCATAAGAAGAAGCAGTAACATACGAGCTGATAACTTACTGATACGTGATCAGTATCAGAAGATTTATTGAGGGCACATAGCAACAGACTTAATAACACGTGAGTTGATGAGTTCTACCTAGGATGTCTACCAGTAGCTTCAGTAACAGAAGAGAAGAGCCACTTCACAACTGAGCTTTGTATTCGTTTTCTTTTTCATAATTTTGCATAATCGGATTATGGAGCGGACACACCAGTACTTAACATAAAACCTCAAATTCCATCCGTCACTCATTTTATTATATCCGAAACGAAGTCATTAAAAGTTGCGTGTTTTAAATTTTATTACTTTATCAAAATTATTTCGTTCAGGTACTTTTAGACCGCTAGTAAATCCTGACACTAAATAACCTAACCTAACGTGACAAAATACGAAAGGTATCCGGGAAAGAAAAAGAGAAAGTCCAGAAAATATTTGTGTAGCACTTCAATTTGGATTCCCTTGTAGCACTTTTACAACACACCTTTAATTATTTTTCAACATAGTCACCGTGGATCGCAATGCACTTCGTGAGCCTGGGAACGAGTTTCTTTATTCCAGCTCCGCAGAAATCTCCTGCCTGCTCTTTTAGCCATGGAGAACAGTTATTGACACTTCTGGACATTTTTGATGAAGTTCATCGATGATTGAACATCTGGCAGCAGAAATGTTTTCATTAATTTTTTGGATTATTTCATCAGTGACAACGGATGGCCTTCACCATGGACATCACTTCTTCCCTCTGCAAATTTACAACACCATTTTGCCACGTTTTGCATGTTCATAACATCTTCGCTGTAAACAGAAACAAGATGGCGATGAACTTCAGCAGCAGTTTCTCCTTTCGCGTGAAGAAATCGAATTACTGCACGAGCCTCACATTTAGCGGGATTTTGAATTGACACGGTCATTTTTAAACACACACTGCGAGCACACCGTTGCCGTGACTGTGGCCGGTGAACTCTGCCCTTCACACGGTTTCTATCTTTCACGGCTGCACTGCCATTTAAACACGCACTGCGAGCACACCGTTGCCGTGACTGTGGCCGGTGAACTCTGCCCTTCATACGGTTCCTATCTCACACGGCAGCACTGCCATTTAAACACACACTGCGAGCACACCGTTGCCGTGACTGTGGCCGGTAAACTCTGCCCTTCGTGCGGTTCCTATCTCACACGGCAGCACTGCCATTTAAACACACACTGCGAGCACACCGTTGCCGTGACTGTGGCCGGTAAACTCTGCCCTTCATACGGTTCCTATCTCACACGGCAGCACTGCCATTTCTGAAATTATGTTCCTTGCGTTTTTACTGGACTTGTATCTTTACTTTCAGGATATTCCTCGTGTATTACAAAACATTTTCCACAAAGTCAGATAAAACGAAATGGTTTTGATGACAGTATGCTAGAGCAGGGATGAAGAGGATTTGTCAGTGCTAATCCTTCCGCTGTTGAGAGAAGATTAGCTAGTCCCAAAGAATGATCTTAGAAGCTGTGTGAAATCAAAGGATTACATCAGCCACACGAGAACGTCGCAGGTTTATGTTCAGACGTGCCTCTGAGTGTATTGTGGTATCATATGGTGAGGATCTTCCAGAGCTTATGTTCTCTACCCAGGATTTGAGGGGAATACGCTGTAGTGTAGTTGGTAGAGGCACTGTGCTACAAGCCGGAAGGTCGCATGTTCAGGTCCCGATGAGGTGGATTTTTTTTTTCAATTGACCTAATCCTTCAGCTGCACTATGTCCCTGGGGACGACTCAGCCTGTAACAGAAATGAGTACCGGGAATCTTCCTGGGAGGTAAAGGGCGGCCAGCGCGTAGGGCTGACAACCTCACCGCCATCTGTTAGCCGATTGTCCAGAAGACCTGGGAGCCTCGACATCTCACAATCCTACGGGCCTCCACGGCCTGTTGCAGGGATAGCTTTACCTTTTTACTGCAGGATTTGAGGTTCTCACAGCGACGCTTTTGAAGACATATCTTCTGGGATATAACGCTTAAGGCAAAACGAAAACAAGAGTGTTGAGGCTCAAATTCGAGATGGGAGCTTGTAAGGCATTACCCAAAAAGTTCGCGACTTGCGAAAAGCGTTTCACAGTTATTACAGTAATCTGTCAACACCTGGACAGGCAAATAGGTTAAGAATGTTGATGCTCAGCAAGTATGTGTACCCGCAGTAGCAAGAAGCTTGCCTCACTTGGTCACTGGAGTATCGTAATAGTACCGCATACACAGCGATGAGACGCAAGGGGTCCGCCCACAGCCACCCATGAGAACCAATTAGAATGTTACTATGAGGATTGAGGACACTGAGGAGGAGTTACCTACCCTCTGTCGTCAACGCTGAATCAGCAAATTAAAACTATAAATTACGGAATTTCGGGGGACTTGGGATCATGATCTAACACAGAATATTCAGTTGTCAGCCGGAGGCGCTATTCAATATGGGTCTGACGAGTGCTGGAAGTCAGCCTGCATTCTTCTATGTCAAGTAAGTCTCTTTACGCATAACAGCCATGCTGGTTAATAATATTGTTGATAAGAGTGTTGAGTGATTTCAAGGTGCAAACTCAAGTGTACCCGGCGAGCCCTAAGGGGAGGATACTAGAATCATGTAATTGCCTAGGATGTGAGTCAGACAAGAAGGGTTTTATAGTGTATGTGTCAAGGTTATGGTTAGCGTGGAGTGGTAAATATAGTATGCGGGAATTTAATATATATAACTAAGGGTAGATTATGTTCAGAGGAAACTTTACGAAGATAGGGTAATCGTATATAATGAGTAGTAAGAAATGTACAGGAAAAAGATTCATGTTAAACGAGGAGGGCTTGCATGCCCTCATTAGATGCGTCAGAGAGAGAGAGAGAGAGAGAGGCCTCCATCCCCGAAGGGGGGGAGAACTTGGAGGAGCCTAACGTGTAGTAAAGACTATGCATACCCGACTGTATGTCAGCCTTGTTTAATAATGTAAATATTGTAAATTATGTAAATATAAAAGTGTAAATAGATAGAGTAGATAGAGTAGGATGTACCGGGATTGTGATTCACTTCTATAATCAACTTTCCCACATCCGCTCCCGAGCAATCCTGACGAAGCAAGGGCTGAACTGACACAGGCAGCAGTAGCAGCCGAAGGCAAAGAAAGACAAACAGGGACAGAGAGGTTAGCGGTATCCTCAGATAGGAGGTGTTACATGTCACTACCTGTAAACTATATGAGGAGGGGTCAAGACGGAGCTATGACTATATGCTCAGGGGGTAGTCCCCACGATAGAAAAGAACAGACGATAGGTAGAGGGGGTCAGACCAGACACGCCCGCTCTAGGCTAGAAATAAGAGGTGACAGCGCCGAAAAGGGCCAGCCAACCGAGAACGCTCGACTACGCGCTACCGGCCCTCGGTACTTACATCACCTTTCTTAGGTCTTATAATAGATGGTGGCAGCTTTATGAGAGAAGGAAACCCCGAACAGGAGAATCCTAGCTAAGGGTGAGCTAGGAGTATTGTGTTAACTCCTTACAGAGTAAGCTGTGTAGGCAAGGAGGGGTACCTGCACACCCCCGTCGCCACGACGTTACATGTGGTACCAACGTCGCGACATTACAAATGGATACGAGGAGGGATATCTCCACGCCCCCCTGCTCTGCGGCGTTACAAAGAGGGAAAAGCGATTATTTTACTAAATAACACTCACCTGTTGTTATTTGCAAAGTAAATATAATGCACAAATTTTCTATCAGATAATACATTAATTGTTAAATGCTCTTTAAGGTAATTTCAAGTTATTCTTCACAAACCCGATCATCGGACGCTATGTAACCCCAATGCTAACAGGCGTCATTAAATAATCAACTACAAGGAAATTAATCTAATTTACATACTTGTAAAAGCAAGCGCCGTGTTCGGAAAACTCCATGTTGTTGTTTGTTGTTGTTTTTTTTAATTCGCTTATTGGGGGGTGGAGTCCAACTGGGTCCACTCGGCACGGCGACCACTGATTGGCCTGTTGTAGCCTGCCCCGGGTGATTATAATGATGGAGAATTTGGTGGAATGAAGATTGGCAGGGGAAACCTAAGTACTCGGAGAAAACCTGCCCCAGCACCACTTTGTCCACCACAAATCCCACTTGACCAGATCCGGGATCGAACCCGGGCCGCCTCGGTGGGAAGCCAGCGAGTAACCGCTTGAGCTATGGCACGGCCGGTTCGTTCTTTGTATAAAGCTTTAAATTACTGGAGAAATCGAAATTGTTCAGAGGCGGTTTCTTGAATTAACACTTCCTGAAACATCGAACAGTTGTGATATATGTTCGGAAGGATATTATCTACGGCAGAGAAGGGAAACGCACTAAATTTTTGGCAGGAAAACGTGAAACGGAAGGTATGGACTGGGTTTGTCTATCTCAACATAGGGACCAGTGGCGGGACCTTGCGAACAAGTTCCATAAAATGCTGGGAAACTATTAAATTCTCAACAGAAAATCCTGATACACTTACCTAGTTACTTGTCGTTATACAGGGTGTCCCAGGAGGAATGGACCAAACTTCGGGAGGGTGTTCCTTATGTTAAAGTATGCCGATATAACCCAAAACACCTATGTCCAAAGTTGAACGGTTACGGAGATAATGGCCAGAGAAGTGTCAAACTTTGACCGGTGTTACACACTTGTTGATTACAAAATACATATTAAAACTGGCAGGAATATGTGGATTCTGTAATGTTAATAATGTACGTAACATCAAACTAACTTGTGAGTGACGGAAAGCCATAAAATTGAAGTACAAAATACTCGCTCGCCATGTCATAATTGTCCTTAGGTTTCCAAGCACTATACATGACACATGACTGGCGAGCGATGACGTAATATGGCTGCGCTATAACCCGACCACATAACTGTAAACGTACATTCACAGGAAATCTCTTTTGGAATTTCGTTTCCATTATCTCATGTGGATTATTATGGAACCACGTATGCACATTTCGTAAATTATTTACACCATCCAGGGTAAAAGACGCCTCATCACTGAATAAAATGACGCTTAACAGTTCGGGATGAACTTTTTATCCAGTGGCACAAATCCATACGCTGTGCATGGTCGCCTGGTTCCAGATGTTGTACCATTTGATCATGGTAAGAATAACTCTTCATGATGTAAAGTTTGCCACACCTGAATACATGATACGCCGATGCGAGAGGCGATTCTACGAGTGATAGACGCGGACTTCACTGAACAATATCAAGAATGTGCTCTCGTGTGTCTATCATTCGTACATCCTGCCTTTCAGAGTGCACAGAAACACTTGCAAGAGAACCAGTATCACGCAATGTCTGGTGAATTCGCGTAAATACACTTCGAGATGGAATCCTTCGATCGGGAAAACGCCTTTGGTATTCTTCAACAGCAGCACGTGCATTGCGACCGCAAAATCCACACACAAAATGCATATCACAATATTCCACGTGTGAAAACACAAGAGGCATTTCAGCAACTCATCACACAACTAATTTACCACCCATTCACGACCCCGCCGCAACGTAATATGTAGGCTCTGGTAGGTTGCGCATGAGATCACGGCTAGTGTGACATCACCACACTCAAGTACAAACAGATAACAGTCACAGCTGACTGTCCACAGTGCGTGGACCTGCAAGAAGACCACACTTTTCTCGGGCCATTATCTCCGTAACCGTTCAACTTTGGACATAGGTGTTTTGGGTTATATCGGCATACTTTAACATAAGGAACACCCTCCCGAAGTTTGGTCCATTCCTCCTGGGACATCCTGTATATTTGAAAATAGGGGCCAGGATAGCGCAGTCGGTATAGCAGTTAGTTACCGGCTTAACGACTAATGGGTCGGAGTTTGAGTCGCGGTGGGTGCAAAAGGTTCACTTCTCCATGTTGTCCAGACCTGCTCTGGGGCCCATACATCATTCTATACAATGGATATGGGGTCTCTTTGCCCGGGGATAAAGCGGCCGGCGGGTGAACCTCACCACTCACATCCAACTAGTGCCAAGGCCAAGAAAACGTAGATCTATACATCCACTCCCCCATACGCCTTCATGGCGTAGTGCTTAATTAGGTAAGCGCAGGGACAACTTTCTCTTTTTTTATGTAATTTGAAAATGTTGTTCCAGGAAGAAGTTTATGAGAAACATCAGTCGTTATAGACAATTATCTGACCGAGATACGAAACGGGTCCTCCTAAATAGAAGGCACTGGATCGCTACGTGCTGTAAACGTCTGGGCGAGTGTGTAATGCATACGGTATATCCAGTGTTCAGTACATATTGAAGGATACCATTGTTAAGATATTTGTTATAATTTGGTATCCGCGTTCAGATCCTGATTTAGGTGCGTAGGCACTGAGAACTGTAGCACTGTCTGGGGATTATGTAATTCATATCCGTCGCGCTTCGTGCACTGAGTCGTTCCTATCGGTAATTTCCTTTATACGTACGAAGATATATTGCATAACAGATGTGAAGGTTCGTTCGGTAGTTGACAGATCAATAAAACCTTGATAATACTGCTGTTACACTCGTTTCGACCTGAAGATGTGACAACTTGTAGGTTTGTTTCGTGAATTATTTTACGACAATGTCAGTATGTAGACTATATAGAGTTGAATGATACTTTAGCTTATTATGCCGGGCCCTTGCGACGCCCACAAGATAGGTGAATATACCAGAGACGTTCCCGCAGCTACAAATCGACGCGCTACAATAGAGGTACTGTTGAAAATGGGATATCTCCTTGTGGTCCGTGCCGAGGAGTTATAAGGAAGCCCCGTATGGACCCGAGGTTGAATACCAATCGTAGGAGGCGACGAAAAGGGAAGTCTCAAATCTGAGACAGTAAAATATGGTCGCGAATTCCAAGGGACTCGGACCCGAGAAAGACTGTAGCAAAGGCCAGCAGCATTTGCAGAAGATAGACCCCTCCTCTCGTTAGAGAGGGTGCCCCACAAACACAAGATCGTAACTGTCAAATAAAATAAATAAATATCTGGTCATGAGATCCAGATGAGGCTCGACACGAAGACTTACTGACTGACCGTCAGTCGAAATGTGACTGTGACTTTGACTTTTATAAAGTCGGTTCTGTATGGCTGTCTGTGATCAGAGGACTACTGCCTGGAGGCAGAGGAATAGCCATTGTTGGAGCCGTTACCAGGAAACATCTAGTAACAGACTGAGAACACTAGACAGTGTGCTCTATTAATCTGTAAAATGTGGAAATAGCGATAGTGTTATAGTTATTTGTAGTTACGACCTGTAAGTGGTCAGTAAATATATTCACCAGACCAAACCCAATCTATAGTCACATATACTAAGGGACAACAAGATGACTGATGAATTGGAAAGGATTTGGAAGTAAACGACCGTAACCTATTCGAGGCACCATTCTAGGATTTTCGTTGAGAAACTGAAGAAAATTATTTAAATCCTAAGTCAGCTCTGCTTGTTGCCTGCTTCATTGTGGTTTCCTGCTTGGTTTATTCTTCGTACTTGATGATGAGGGGTGACATTCCTCCGAAACGTCTATTCACTTTCACTGGACTACACGGCGTTATATCCCAACAACAAGAACTGTGCTCAGAATAACCCATGTTCGGGCCGGTATTGGAACCGAGGATTTCCAGAAATTCTGGAGTGTTGCCTTCAGAATACCCTATCACGTGCTTCAGCTTTGTTTTAATAAATCTTCATTACAAGAACCTTCTACGGTTTAATACGTCAGGATATGAGATAGGCGTTTACTTCCTCCTCTTCACAACAGAGGTCTCTACTGTGAGGGGGAGAACCGACGTGGCAAGACATCAACGAATAGGGCGAAGCCGTTGAATACTGCAAACGCTTGTCTTTTTGCACCAATCTGTGATCGTGCTGTGTGCGCTGTGGTCCCACGTAACATGAACGCATAATGGAGAGGGTGCGTTTCTAGCCTATTTTCTTTCTTTTGGAAAAATGAAAGTAGGCTTATGGAATCAGCAATCTGTTTGTGTATCTTTGTATCCCCACTCAGATTTTGAATGGCTGAACCAATCTTGGCAAGTTTATAATGGCACCTGAACCCATCTGAATGGCGTACTTCATAAATCCCTCCCATCATTCTGTGTCTAGTTGTGTATCCCTCCATCGTTGCTAGGCAACCAGCGTGAAATCGGGTGACAATCAGAGTGTCACAGACCAGAAGATAAAACTATTTATAACCATCGCTGTGGGAAAACCTGAAACACTAATAAATGTTACAAAACAAACTCCTTGATTTTAGTCCGCAAGCGAACTATACCGACCTAGCGACCGCCGCTTGTCGGCGAAATTAGTGCCAACTTTAGCGGATAGAGGGTGTCGCGTGGTCAGCGCAACGAATCCCCACGGCTGTTAATCTCGGGTTTCTAGACCCGAGCCGCTACTTCATTCAAGTAGCTCCTCAATTATCCTCACGAGGCTGAGTGAGCCCTGTTCCAGACCCACTACTCAGAAAATCTGGTAGCGCTGGGATTCGAACCCGGGACCTCGTGATCTGTAGCCAGGAACTCTGACCACTTGACCACAGAGACGGTCACAATAAGCATTACTCGAAATGTATTTTTCGAAACATCTTCGAAAGTAATTCAGAAAATATAAGGAATGTGTTCACCGCATTTACAGTTGGTCTCAGTGCCAAATGCTCACGGAACTTCCATATTGTTGTGACGACCTATTTGACCTTGGCAATTCTGTTGCCTTTCATCACTATCGGCATCAACATGGCCGTAGTTACCAATTACATTGACTTTGTTTCACAGTTTGCGTCAGTGTGGCGCACATCAACCCAGTTAAAGTAATTACGGATGTCCTACTCCACGTCCCAGCTTCCGTCCAATGACGTCATACACTTGTTGGAAGAGCTGCCTATCGTGAATTGATGTCACAAACTTCAGCCACTGCAAGCAGAGGCAACAAGAACGAATAAATTTGTTGTCATATAACTCGTTTCTTTTGTAGTTGGTTCTGAGGCTGTTTAATGGCTCCGTTTTAACTGAAGGGGTTATTTAACTTTAGTCTTTTTTATTGCTAGTGGAGTGGGACTAAGTCCCTTGTACTGCGGCCACTTCTGGCCTATTGTACCAGCCCCAGATGATAGGTGAGGGTGATTGTGGAGCAATTGGTGGAATGAAGATTGGCAGGGAAAACCGAAGTACTTGGAGAAAACCTATCCCGGCGCCACTTTGTCCACCACAAATCCCACTTGACCAGACCCACGACTAACCGCTTGAGCTATGGCGCGACCCCTTGTCTATATTGACTAACACTTGTGAACATTTACATTTATTTCTAATGTACTTTCAGTAATTCTATTTCTAAAAGGAAAATTTAGACATATCTTTTTAAAGAATCATAACCTCTCGAGTTATGGACTTTGGCATAGAAATGGTTAACAATTGTCAGTATTTTTAGACTTTTTTTATTTATAATTTACTTATGAATATATTTTAATAAGCCTAAATTCTTTTTATAGAATATATTTTGAAACTGGCTGCAACAGAAAATACTGAAATATAATCAATACACAATTAAATGTTAATGAATATTTTGAGAGGTAAAGAAGGCGAAGATGTCCCTGTATTTAACTAATTAAGCACTTTGCATTAATATAGATCCAAATTTTCTTGACCTCGGGTCTAGCTGGAGGTAAGTGGTCAGCTGCACGACCCGGCCGCTTTACCCCCTGGGAAATAACCAACGGTACCAATTGAATAGGAGGATAGGTGGACCCCGGAGCCGGTGTGAACGACGCGGAAAAGATAAAAATTTTACCCTACCGCGACTCGAACTCCGACATCCTCAGTCGTCCAGAACGTAGTCAGTCGCTATACCGACTGAGCTATCCCGGATCCTAGTAGAAATAGAAAATCCTCAAATACATGTGTGTCAAATTTTATGGCTATTGAAATTATGACAACATTGAAACATTAGCCTGTATTCGACAAAATTTATGCAGGGAAGACAAGGGGCATGCTCTGTCCCTGACGAAATATCACGTAGAAAGACAAATAGCTTGGAAAATGTTTGCCCTTGCGCTGGCCTACTTGTAACAATATTAAGCGTATTCCCTTGTGGATGATGCGAGACTTCTTCAGAAACTTTCTCTATGTCTGTAAGCAGAAAGATGAAATTTAATGGATGGGGGAGGCAGATTTTATAAAGCCCAAAAGCAAACACAAAAGTTTCCAAGTACGATAAAAATATTTGTCTTGTAAATTAGACTCGACGAACGTGCAGCCAAAAAAAGAGGAGGAAGCAAAAAGGAATATGGGTTTCCCTTCCTGGAATTTCCGAGCGTAATACAGAGGTTCCCGAATTGTTCAGATACGCGAACCTGCCGAAGAGCAGCTGGCCCTCCGAGGACCAGTGTTCTGTACTGTGCACTCAGGAATCAGTACAGTAGTAGCCAAATTATCTAGTTTGAACGCATGCACATTTGCAAATTTGTTGCGGATAATTTAATGACGCCCTCAATATCTAGACTATATTTTTTTTCTGTGGCGCTACAGCCTCAATTTGGGCCTAGACCTACCTCCATGAAACTCTCTGTTTCACTTCGGTTTACTAGATCGTACACATTCGGTAGGACTCCTTGGGCGAGTGATCAGCTCGTTGCAAGGCCTTTACCTGTGGACAAACAGAAAAACGCACACAAACATCCGTGCCCTGAGTTGGATTCGAACTCACGATCCCGGCTTCCGAGCGAGCGAAGACAGTGCATGCCTTAGACCACTCGGCTACCGTGACCGGCAGTGTATAAGAATAATATATAAGAATTCGGTCCGTACCTCACAGGAAACAGATCCGAACCCACGATCCCGGCTTCCAAACGAGCGAAGGCAGTTCATGTCTTAGACCGCTCGGCTACCGTGACCGGCAGTGCATAAGAATAATATATAAGAATTCGGTACGTACCTCACAGGAAACAGATCCGAACCCACGATCCCGGCTTCCGAGCGAGCGAAGACACTGCATGCCTTAGACCGCTCGGCTACCGTGACCGGCTATCTAGACTATATAGCGCCGGATAATAGGATGACTGGATGAATTGGAAAGGTTTTGGCAGAAATCTGTCTTTACATAATCGGAAAACATAAAAAAAAGTAAAGCTATCCCTGTAACAGGCCGTGAAGGCCCAAAGATTTGTGAGACTTCGAGGCTCACACATTTTCCAGACAATCGGCTTACAGATGGCGGTGACGTCAGACTTACGCGCCGACCCCCCTTTATCCCCCAGGAAGATTCCTGGTACTCATTTCTGTTAGAGGCTGAGTCGAACCCAGAGCCATAGTGCGACTGGAAGGATTAGGTCAATTGAAAAATTCAATGACCTAATCGTGTTTCGAACCCGTGACATTCCGGCTTGTAGCATAGTGCCTCGAACAACTACGCTTCGAAGCAGACAAATAGAAAACACAGCTTCTAACAATACTTCATTTGTTGCGCCCGGGCCGCTGCTTGGCACCAGCATCATTAATGTTGCTTATTTACGAAGCTGTTGCCTATCAATTGCATTTGTTGCCTAGCAGCGGATTTATATGTCACAGTATAGTCATACGTACATGCACATTTCCCAGGCAACCGAAGACTTTCTTCTGTTTGCTTTTATAGTACAATACAATTTCTTCTCCTTCGTATTCCAGGAATGAAAGTAAATTGCAACCAAAAGATTATATTCAGTTCCTTATGGCAGTGGGATAGACCTAACGAAACTACCTCAGATTAAATTTATTATGCATGTACCATATGCTCGTGATTAGGGACAAGAAGCGAAGATTTTTGGCCGCGCCATAGCTCAAGCGGTTAGTCGCTGGCTTCCCACCGCGGCGGCCCGGGTTCAATCCCGGGTCTGGTCAAGTAGGATTTCTAGTGAACAAAGTGGCGCTGGGGCGTGTTTTCTCCGAGTACTTCGGTTTCCCCTGCCAATCTTCATTCCACCAAATTCTCCATCATCATAATCACCCGGGGCAATCAGTGGCCGCCGTGCCGAGTGGACCCAGTTGGACTCCACCCCCCACTATGCGAATTAAAAGAATAGAAAGTTTTGTTAAACATGAAACGTCTCTTAAATATCGAAGATAATATGTTCTCTCAAAGAGCTCTCTTGACTAAGGCTTTCCGTGGAATAATCGACTTCTTGTTGAGGTAAATTAATCGATTTTGATGATCATTTTCATGTCATTCAATTCTTTTGGACATGCAGACAGCCTAAAGACACAAATCAAAGGCTATAAGACTGTTACTGAAAGAAGAAATGGAAGGAATAGGGCTTGAAAGGGTTTTATAAAGACAAGATCTTAAGCGATTCCATTCCTAACTTGTCAGAGAATTATCTTCACAGAAATGATCCTCACTGCTTCCATACCAGTACTCGTCTGCTTTAAAAGTCATTCTAAACTGTGAACACTTTTCATTCTCTCTTCCTCTTGTGTATATAAATGGCTGTCATTTCCACCGTCTGCTCTTTCTGCGCAGACTTTTTTTGCTATCATGTTCTTTGCCTCGTCGTGCAGTGGAATGTTCATAAAACCCTCTATGTGACAGCAGGCAAATCTAAATAAAGTGACTACGCAAGAAATGTCTTCTTCAGCCTGAAGTCCCCGTAACTAAAAATTTCCCGGCTTGTATCAAACTTGAATGTTCATTGCCATGATCATACTGAACCACATGAATCCAGTCCACACGTTTATAACGTAGTCATTCTTGGTGCCGTGTCTCGCAGGCTGATGGCCATATTTTACTGTCTCACGATTCTGTAAGATGTGCAGCTCTGATTTTGAGGGCTGAATTGCTTTCAAATAATACAGTAATTCAGTCCGTACTTCACAGGAAACACATTACGTCTCCGCTACAGAGCCCAGCCGGTTAATGCTGTTTAGGAAAACAGTGGCTGTTTAGTGTAAGAACCATACGGAACACACAGATACACTCTGTGGGCAGAATGCAGTATATATAAGAATTCAGTCCGTACTTCACAGGAAACACATTACGTCTCCGCTACAGAGCCCAGCCGGTTAATGCTGTTTAGGGAAACAGTCCCAGTTTACTTTGAGAACCATACGGAACACACAGATACACTCTGTGGGCAGAATGCAGTATATATAAGAATTCAGTCCGTACTTCACAGGAAACATATTACGTCTCCGCTACAGAGCCCAGCCGGTTAATGCTGTTTAGGGAAACAGTCGCTGTTTATTGTGAGAACCATACGGAACACACAGATACACTCTGCGAGCATAATGCAAAGTTTTAGTGTATTAAACAGATGGTATATATAGTAACCGCTGGGCTTTAATGGGGTAAGGAGACGCCGAGATTAATTGGAGAAGGAAATGTCAACAAAGGGGCTCTGACTTGCTCTTAGTTGTACTGACACTTTACTGCTGGATTGTATTGATGTTATTGATCCAGGCCATGCTTTCGTTTACTTTGTCGTCCTTTAGTTGTGTTTGCTGAAGAATTTCTTGTTCTTGTTCTCCAGTGTGTTTTGTACAACCAGGGGATATAAGGGGCGTGTGAAGCCTTCAATGTGGACTGAGTAGACATCGGTTTGTATCACGTTTTGTTGTCCTTCACGCTAAATCACAACAAGCAATGTTGTAAGCAGTGTTGCGTGAGAGACACAAAGTCACTTGAAACATATTTCGAGAGTAAAGCACGGCCATCATGGTGAAAGCCCGACGTTTCGGAGGAAAATATTTCTTCCATCTTCAGGGCCCTAAGATTTAAGCCAAGGAAGAAATCACCAATTCCGCTTGCTGGGTGCCTGAAACAAACTTCTTAAGAATGGCAGTCTGCATCCACCTGCTCACGCTGGTTCCTTGCTCACATTTTTTCTGCCCTGAAGAAGGAGGCGATACGTTCCTCCGAAACGTTTGTTCGCACAAGATCTACACGGTGCCATATCCTAGAAGACGGAATTCTTCATAGTCACCGCCGTGAAAACCTCAGATGTTACATAGGACCTATCTTTCGAATGATGACGTATTGATCTGTCTCACTATCCCTTGATATGCATGTCCACATAAAGACAGCTTCCGAAACGTCGTTTTCTTTTTAACCAGAAACAAGTCATTTGAAAAATGTCCGACATATGTGCCAATGTAGCCCCACGAGAGAATTATCGTGTAATATAGTTCAGACCTCCCATTCACATCTTGACGTCTAAATTCCGTTTAGACGCTGGCCGTCTCCAGGACATTGATAACGTTCATCTGTGTAAGGCATTGTGTTTGTCACGTTGACCGAATTCGACGCGCCGTGAAGGCTTGACAAAAGACGCCGGTGATTGATGGGAGAGTAATGTGCATCCCTTATTCTCCCATTGTTTCCCGTTCTATTCTCCTAACGATTCGTGTCCGAAGTGGATATTAATGCTCTCAAACCACGTGCTGATTTATTACGTAGTTGAAGGAGAGGAGATTAATCTTCTCTTCACAGACTGGACACCTTTCATGACATCAGTTCCTGGAAGATATTTCCGGTGCGTATCGGTGTTAACTTTCCAACTAATGCAGCTGATGAAATATCGTGTTTTTGTGTGTAGAGAGTACGGCATACCTTCCACATTCCTAGTGGCTGCTAGAAGGTTAAGTTGTCCCTGTGCTTAATTAATTAAGCACTTCGCCATGAAGACGTATGGGGGAGTGGATGTATAGATCCATGTATTCTTGACCTCGGTACTAGTTGGAGGTGAGTGGTCAGCTTCATGCTCCGGCCGCTTTACCCCCGGTACCCATTGAATAGGAGGCTGTCTGGGCCCCAGAGCCGGTCTGGAGAACGTGGAGAAGAGAAAATTCTTGACCCTACCGTGACTCGAACTCCGACTCCTCGGCCGTCCTACCTATAGCCAGTCGTTATGTTAACTGATGCGTATGTGGGTTACGTGAATGCTGAGATCATGATTTTATAGAAAAATCTTTAAAATGTCGAAGGATTTGTAGAACAATTTGAAGAAGAAAAAAAAAAAAGGACATTGAAACGGCGTACAAAACTGGACACACAGCTACGATTTTACTGTGTTATGGCAGTGAGGCATGGACATTGGCGAGCGAGGATTAAGGCATATTATGAGTCCTAGAATTGCTTTTCATGAGAACGGTCAAAGGGTGCACAAGAAAAGATCTCAGAAAAGAAGACATTACAAAGAACTATGGGTGGAGTCGATAATGCCAGAAGTAATAACCTATAAGAAGCGGAATTTATATGTAGAGAGAGTGCTGGACGGAAGAACACCAATGGAAATAATGAAACACGAATCAATGAGACATTGGCCGCCCACGGGAAGAGGTGGCTGGACACGTGAGAGCAGAACAGGCTTACCCAAATCCATACAGGAGCATTAGGAGGAAAAATGAGAAGAAATTGGGTTAGGTTAGTGGCACAACAAAACCCTATGGCCCTCCGCAGCCTCTTACAAGGATAGTTCCACCTTTCATATAAATTTAGCTATAATTCTACCGTGAAAAATTAAAAGATAGTATCTTGTGGGATATAGCGCAGCGTAGTCAGTTGAAAGTGAACCGACGTTTCGGAGTAACATCGCTTCCATCTTCAGAGTAGAGGAGTAAACCAAGTAAGAAACCAACAAGGAAGCAGGTGCTGTAATTCCCACCTGATTTCACGCTGGTTTCTTGCGAAGTTTACATGTGGTTACATGCTCTTCCGAAACGTCAGTTGGCTCTCAACCGACTACATGGTGGTATATCACAGAAGATAGAACTCTTCATAAACACCGGTGTGAGAACCTCAAATTCTACATAATGTTTTGCTTTTGTGAAGCGTTGAAATTTTTTTCTTTACTTTATATGTGATGACTTTATATATGATGATGATGATATGTGATGCAAGTTTGCAAAGAAAATGGACTGGACTGGAGAAGCCGATTATCTTCAAAATAGAAATAGTCTCCAGTGTTATTTGAGAAATTGTCTGGAAGGAGCAGTAGTAGACAAAATGCTGGACATATAGGGGAATATAATGCCAGAAGGAAACAAAAGAGGCTATAAGTAACGTGAAATGCTGCCACTCTGAGTGTGTATTCATATAGAAGGAAGGGGCCTCTAAGTCCATAATACTAACATAAGTGATAATATACATACATTTGTTTTATATGTAAGCATATTTCGTATTGTCACGTGACTGATAATATACGGGGTTTGGATTTATTGAACACTTACAGAACGCAACTACAAATAACTACGGCAGTTGCGCTGAATTACGCACTCCAAAGATCACTGTAACGGCAGTATAAATAAAATCTGTCTTCTCTAACCGTTGCTCGGTAAAGGCCGCGCCATAGCTCAAGCGGTTAGTCGCTGGCTTCCCACCACGGCGGCCCGGGTTCGATCCCGCGTGTGATCAAGTGGGATTTGTGGTGGACAAAGTGACGCTAGGATGGGTTTTCTCCGAGTACTTCGGTTTTCCCTGCCGATCTTCATTCCACCAAATTCTCCATAATCATAATCACGCGGGGCAGGCTACAATAGGCCAATCAGCGGCCGCCGTACCGAGTGGACCCAGTTGGACTCCACCCCCCTTAAGAGAATGAAAAAAAATTAACCGTTGCTCGGTAGCGGCTTCCAACTGCGGACGTTCCCTTTCTTCTGGGTTTCCGAAATACTTACTTACTCGTGGAGCTGAGCCCTTCTGGAGGAACCGCCAATTCTGCAGCTACTCAAGAATATCCAAGCATTTTATGGAACCCGAAGGTTCATTACCGTGTTCACAAGAGCCCTCCACTGGTCCCTATCCTGAGCCAGATCAATCCAATCAATACCATCCCATCCTATCTCTAAGATCCATATTAATATTGTCCACCCACCTACGCCTTGGTCTCTTTCCTTCTGACTTTCCCACCAATATCCTGTACGCATTTCTCGTCTCCCCCATTCGTGCTACATGCCCCGCCCACCTCATCCTCCTTGACTTGATCATTCTAATTATACTTGGAGAAGAGTACAAGTTATGAAGCTCCTATGGGTTTCCGAAATACGAGGCAAAATTATTACCGCTACACCAACCCAACTGTTGTAATATGGCGATATTTGGTGAAGATTCCAAATGTTAAAACTTCTCCATCATTTTTCGTCATCCCTTTGCCTCTAGCTTAGCTGCAAATTATTCTCCTGAAAACAGGTTAATAGTACATATGAACAGCTGGTTTGGCTGAAACGATGGATCATCCGCGCTCTGAGAATGGCGTTCCCAGAACTTGTTTCGAATTCTGAAACTGTCTGAGGTCATTCCAGGAATGTACTTGGTTTCCTCTGGGGTAATATTACGGAGTCGGTTGTGGTAATCTAATTTTTACCATTCGTTGAATTTGCTCTTTGCGGTTGCAGACACCTTTGTGCACACAGTTCTGCGGGATATACTAAGCAAATAGGAGAATATGGTAATTATGTGTGCCTTCACGGAACTCGAAAACAACTCCACATTTGTTACCATATATTTTAGAATTTATATAACAAGACCCAGAACACTTTTCTATGTAAGATCAGAGGCTTCCATCGTGCCGAAGGTTGTTACGCTGTGTTATAGTTTCTTGAACCACGAAGATGGTCGCAGTGTTTTCCTCCGAACTTCAGTACCCATCTGACAATCTACAACACACTGTCTACAGAAGTACAAGACTCTAATCTTCAGAGCTGTGAGGAATGCAAGAAGTCCTAGCCATTACAGCATGGATCCGCAACTACTACCTGAGCCAAAACATTCAGTAGGTACTTTATAGCGGCCGTACAAACTGAATGCCACTGTCTTCATGAGGCGCAATATAACTGCACTTGGTGTCAGTTTCACCGCCGAAATGATGCTTTGATCTGTAGAGACAAAGACACAATTGCTTTAGTTCTGTTTAGCTAAGTACCGTTGAGCTAGTGGCCAGTATGTTCTGAACTGATGGCTATACTCAGGGGGTAAATCTGTTTCTGCCCCTTGTCCCCTTGTCCCTTCCATCCCTACGCTTCCTCACCCCGCATATGTCAAGACTGGAGTCCGGCATATTACATAGGTTCGATTTTAACAAACCTTGACGTCAGTCAATCGATCAATCAATCAAGGAGCTGAGCCTTTATTGAGAAACCGCCAATTCTGCAGCTACTTACGAACTCCCCAGCATTTTATGGAACCGGAAAGTTCATTACCGTGTTCACAAGAGCCGTCCACTGGTTTCTGTCCTGAGTCAGATGAATCTAATCCGTACCATTCCATCTTTTTAAGATCCATTTTAATATTGTTCACTAACCTACGCCTTACCCGGTCACGGTAGCCGAGCGGTCTAAGGTATGTACTGTCTTCGCTCGCATTGAAACCAGGATTGTGGGTTCGAATCCCACTCAGGTCATGGATGTTTAGATTGTGTGTGCGTTTTTCTGTTTTTGTGTACAGGTAGAGGCCTTGCGACGAGCTGATCACCCACCCAAGGAGTTCTACCGAATGTGTAAGATGTAGAAAAACCTGAGTGAACGGAGAAGTTCATTGAGGTAGGCCTAGGCCCACTGGGGCTGTAGTGCCAAGGAAGAAATACCCTATGCTTTGGTCTTCCCAGTGGTCTCTTTCCTTCTGGTTTTCCCACCAATATCATATATGCATTCTTCTTCTCCCCTATTCGTGCTACATTCCCTGCCCACATCATTCTCCTTCACTTGAGATTCGGACTAAAACAAGTTAAGGCATGAACCAACTTCCTCGGTTCGACTCCTGGGTATCGGAGTATTTTTTTCTTTCTTAGTATTTTTAGGGTTCTCTTGTTAATTGCCTTTGTGTGAAGAGATGATGCAAGTTAGTTGTAGAGCGCATATAAATATAATTAAGGTATGTACACGAGTTTATGCGCTGTTTGTTGTTACGCGCTAAGAAGTATGAGATGGCTCGAGCACGTAAAGTCATCTGCCCCACGAACCAGGATTCTTCATAGCTTGTACACGTAATGTCACTAAAGAAAAGTTCAGTGTAAGTATGTTTAAATTTTCCACCGCCATATGAATACTGAACGGAGCCGAGATAGCGACTGTCCACGGGGTGGACAATCGAGTGGTCGCAGTTCTAGTTCCAGCAGGGTCAAGAATTTTCTCTTCTCAAAATCGTCCAGACCGGCTCTGGGGTCCACCCAACCTCCTATCCAATGGGCACCGGGGGTTCTTTCCCCAGTGGTAAAGCGGCAGGGGCGTGAAGCTGACCACTCACCTCCAACTAGTGTCGAGGTCAAGAAAATGTGGATCTGCACATCCACTCTCCCCATACACCTTCGTGACGTAGTGCTTAATTCGTTAAACACAAGGACAACTTTACCATATATATAAATGCTGAGGTATCTTGAACATACTCTATAGTAATTTATGATGACGTAACGGTCTACGTCGCAAGCTGCCGATGACGCAACCTCTTCCTCGTAGTAGATGGAGTATAGCGGAGTACAGAGCTAACAGAACTGTAACTTACGGTAAGCTGATGGAAGTAGAAATGAAACGACGCGGGCTACGATGAGCTATTCCCGTATAGTAAACAAGGTAAAGTAAAAGTAAAGCTATCCGTGTAACAGGCCGTGGAGGCCCATAGGATTGTGAGACGTCGAGTCTCCCACATTTTCTAGATAACTTGCCCACAGATGGCAGTGGAGTTGTCAGCCTTACGCGCCTGCCGCCCTTTACCCCCCAAGAATATTCCTGGTACTCATTTCTGTTAGAGGCTGAGTCGACCCCAGGGCCATAAGTCAACCTACGTTTATGAGGAACGAATCACCTCCATTTTCAAGACTGAAGATTAAACAGAGCTCTCTAACTTCTTTGTGCTGGTTTCTTGTTTGGCCTTTTCTTCGATCCTGAAGATGGAGGCCACATGTTCCTCCGAAACGTCGGTTGACTTTCAACGGACTACACGGCGTTATATTCCAGAAGATAAAACTCTTTACATCATATAGTCTGATGTATTCACAAATTTTCTTTAAACTCTGAGATTATATATTTATCCCTTCAGCTTATCTGGCATTAATGGATGACTGGTGGATGGTACAGGCTGACTGAGACAACATTCGGATTACCAATAAGTAAGTGCGTGAATGCGATGCACGGGGAAATTCTTAGTGGTGGGCTGACACACGTAGCATGACCGAATGCCTTCTTTAGCACACGTGTAGAGTGCCTGCCACTTTGCTGTCAACTCAGCCTCTTCAGACAAATAGCACGATTGTACTCCCACGTGACTGTTACTGTCGACGTGTTTTGGATTGGTAACTGGATTTAGTGAACGCTTTGATACAGGTCGTGACTAAATTGTACAGTCCGTCATTACACACACATTAGTATCTACAGTCACGTCTTCACTACCGTTGCTTGGGAGCGGCTTCCAACGGCGAATGTTCCGTTCCTTTGGGTTCCCGAACTATCCACATGCCTCAGCTACTACCTTCCAACAGTAGCAGCTCATAACGACTGAACGTCAGCAGTTTTCTGCTTACTAACTGCAACTACTAACTGGTCCTGGTTAAAACATCTCGACACGGACCGCGTAGAAAGCATCTCTTCCAGTGTTGCTCCCTGTGCTGTGGAAACATGCTTGTTTGCAGAGTCGTCACTTGGCAATGTCTTTTGTATAGTTGTTTCTTTCGCGGCCGTTGCCTAGCAACGTGTGTACATGAAACATTACCTTAAATTGGGTTACGACAACTTCGTTTCATATCGAGGGACAGGACGAGAAGAACGGAGTCGGTAAAATACGGTGATGAGTCTCATCGTGCTGGCGAGGACCAGCAGCAGTTTACACGAGAGATCGCGCAACATTCAGTGGCTTCCAGTCATTTGACCCTGTATTGGCTGAGTTCCTGGCAGCACAGTTATGTGAATACAAAATGAACAGAGCCCGTATCAGTTGGGGAGTCTTATTTTACGTAAGCCGGCCAGGTCAACCCGAAGCTCTGCGTCACGGCGCAACGCGTTCCGTTGCGTAATTTGCCATAGCGTGTCACGTGGTAGCCTATGTAACAAAGGGAGGCCGTAGAGAAAAGGGGGGAACAACTGAAAATGAGAAATCGAAAGTAAGGAAGCATAAGAATTATAGGTGTAGACAGAGAGTAAAGAAAGGACAGGATAAATGGAAAATAAAGGGAACATAGAACTTAGGCATCAATGCCATATTGATTTAAATAAAGAAATAAGGCTAAAAGAAAAATAAAACAAGAAGGGGAAATTCAGAGAATAACGGAAAGGATAAAGAGTAAAGAAAATAGAGTAAGCAACGAATGAGTGATCAAATTATAAGCCACGATTAGAGGAAATAGAAGGCAAAGCTATCCCTGTAACAGGCGGTGGAGGCCCATAGGGTTGTGAGACGTCGAGGCTCCCACATTTCCTAGACAATCGGCTCACAGATGGCGGTGGGGTTGTCGGCCTTATGTTCCGGCCGCATTTTACCCCCAGGATGATTCCTGGAACTTATTTCTGTTAGAGGCTTAGTCGACCCCAGGGCCATAGTGCGGCTGGAAGGATTAGGTAAATTGAAAAATCTAATAACCTCATCTGGAATCGAACCCGCGTCCTTCCAATTTGTAGCATAGTGCCTCAACCAACTACGCTACCGCGTGCCCCGAATTAGAGGAAGTAGACAGATAAAGGCGACGAGAAATGAAGGAGCAAATTAAACGTAGTGAAATAACAGACAGATAACGTGACGGAGTAGCAACAGGTGAAAGAATGCGACATTAAAAGGAAGAATAGAGAACTTCGAGTTATGTTGGATTTCAGGTTCTGAGAGCTGTAACCATGATGAATACTATCTTCTGGAACATGACGCCGTGTACTTTTGTAGAGGTTTTTTTAATTGCTAGTAAGGTGGGACTAAGTCCCTTGTACTGCGGCCACTTCTGGCCTATTGTACCAGCCCCAGATGATAGGTGAGGGTGATTGTGGAGCAATTGGTGGAATGGAGATTGGCAGGGGAAGCCGAAGTATTTGGAAAAAACCTGCCCCAGCGCCACTTTGTCCACCACAAATCCCACTTGACCAGACCAGGGATCGAACCCGGGCCGCCGCGGTGGGAGGCCAGCGACTAACCGCTTGAGCTATGGCACGGCCTTGTAGAAGTTTAGTAACGTTTCGGAGGAAAATTCCGATACCATCTTTAGGGTTGAGGGGTAAAGCCAGACAAGCGATAAACAAGAAGTAAACTGCAAACATAAACCGTGCCACATGCGAATATAGCCTGTCGATTCTTCCCTGCTTTGACATAGGGACACGAAGTACATATATTCGGATCGAAGTCCGTGGAAGTAACGTCAAGATGACACGTGCTTACTTTCTCATTCTGTTACTTTCACAAAATTGGATTTTGCTTTCAATTCTGTTAGTCGGACACTTGGAACTAAGTTCAATATGCTTACGTAACAAGGTACTTTATATTTAGTCACGAATGTGCGAAGTCGACCGCATCTGTGGTCTAGTGGTCAGAGTTTCTGCCTACAGATCCAGTGGCCCCGGATTCGAAACCCGGCGCTACCTGATTTTCTGAGAAGTAGTGAGTCTGAAACGGGGTCCACTCATCCTCGTAAGTATAATTCATGAGCTATTTGACGGACATAGCGGCTCCGGTCTAGAAAACTGAGATTAACGGCCGTGGGGATGACTGCGATAACCTCTTTTAGCAAAGCGGTCTCTGCGTAATTCGATCTGGCGAAATGATACCGAAGCGGTGCACGGCATTTATGGAGCAACTTGCATCAAAACACGTGTTTAGGGAACACTGAAATGAGATCATGCAATGTTGTGCCCACTTTTCCAGCTAATCTAGAAACGAGAGTCAGTAAATAGGACACAAATCGAAGTAAAACAGCTCTAATGGATGTAATAGGTTTTACATATGTATCACTAGGTAGCAGCGCAGTCCAGCTTCATGGCAGTCTAGGTATCAGACACGCATGCGTATATTCAGAGGCTGGTTTTAGTAGTCAAAATGGCGACTGTGTTTGAGGAGTGAATTACCGAAGAGCAGCTTTCTGATGTTCGTTTTTTGGGCAAGAGGACTCCATACAAAGGATATTCATAAAGAAATGTTTGCCCTTTACGGTGGGAAGTGTTTATCGCTTAAAGCGATTCACAGCTGGATCGAGAAATTCTCTCAATGGCGTTCGAAATTCGCAGATGAAGCCCGAATAGGTGCGGAAGTGGCTGAGACAACAGATTTCTGCGGGTTTCAGCGTAATGGGACAGGTGTATCAGTGTTGTGGAGGACATATCGAGAAACATTTTTTTTTAATATCGCATATTTCACGTGTTTTATCCATCCATGACATATTTACCAACTCTCCCAATCATATTTCCATACGANAAATAAATTTATCTTCCTCGCCTTAGGTACTTTTGGTCATGTACTTTCAACCCTGGGATGGGGGGGGGGACGAGGTAGCGTAGTTGAGGCACTATGCTACAAGCAAGAAAGTCGCTGGTTGGAGTCCCAATTAGGTCATTTGATTTTTTATATTTATTTAATTCTTCCAGCCATACTATGGCACTGACCTTTTTTTATTGCTAGTGGGGTGGGTCTAAGTCCCTTGTACTGCGGCCACTTCTGGCCTATTGTACCAGCCCCAGATGATGGGTGAGGGTGATTGTGGAGCAATTGGTGGAATGAAGATTGGCAGGGGAAACGGAAGTACTCTGAGAAAACCTGCCCCAGCGCCACTTTGTCAACCACGAATCCCACTTGATCATACCCGGTATCGAACCCAGGCCACCGCGGTGGGAAGGCAGCGACTAATCGCTTGAGCTGTGGCGCGGCTCTGGCCCTAGAGTCAAACTCAGCCTCTGACAGAAATGAGTACCGGAAATCTTCCTGAGGGGTAAAGGACGGCCGGCGTGTAAGGCTCACAACCTTACCGCCATGTGTCAGCTGATTGTCTAAAAGATGTGGGAGCCTCGACGTCTCAGAAGCGTATGGGCCTCCACGGGCTGTCACAGGGATAGCTTTACCTTTATCCTGAAAATGGAGATGACGTGATCCTAAGAAATGTGAAGTTCTCTCGGAACTACGCGGCATCACAACCCACAGCCTGCTCTTAAAACTTCCCGTTCGTGATGTGTGTGACCTAACTGCTGAGGTGCTCGAAGACTCAGCGAAGAAACATCACAGCTTGAAGAGATGCGCTTGGTCCCACTGCTAATGCCTCTCCTTAAGCCTCTGAAGCCAGAAGTTAAGGGTGGAGGGTAGAAGGGTAGGAGAAATGAAGGAAAAGAAGATAGAGAAAATACCTCTGGTTAGAAGCAGGAAAGATTAAAGGGGCTCATACACGTACGAGTACGGCTCGGCGAGCTTGACTCGGGAGCCGGGCTCGGATTAATTTCACCACACACGCATGAGCGTAGCGACCCACACAAGAACGAGTTTGGCTCATTGGAACTCGATCCGAGACGGACTCACGAGCCAGACTCGTACGTGTATGGGTCCCTTAAAAATAAACGGCACATAAACTTCTCGTCCAACCTATCGAATTATAATAGGTAATTATGAATATATAACTGCTTAATTAATTAAACACTATTCCATGAAGACGTATGGAGAGTAGGAATATAGTTCCAGTCCTCTTGACCTGAGCATTAGTTGGAGGTGAATGGTCAGCCTCACGCCCAGTCTGTTCTACCTCAAGAGAAAAGTTGCAACTGCCAGTTAAAGATGAGGATGGTTGGGCTCTCGAGCCGGTCTGAAGACAGAAAGATAACTTGTCTTCGCCAGGAATCGAACCCTGGCCTTCCAGCTCTTATCATGTCGCTATATCGACTGAGCTATCCTGAGTCATACTGGATCATAATGCCCCTGGGAAATTACAGCACCGCTGGGAAATTAAAGTAAAATAACCTCGATGTTATTAGGGTGTTAATTATTCCTGAACCGCGTCTTCACTTCTGTCACTTTTAATTTCGAATTTCATTAACTTTTGACTCGTAACTGAAGCCGTTGGATCGTCTCGGGCTTGCAGAATAACACCCGTAAAGTTTATGTGACCCCAAGCGCGGGCTGTGGAGACGCCATTCCAATTGTGGAGATGTACGCGCAGGCCACTAAGTACCATTGTAGGCCGCGCCATAGCTCAAGCGGTTAGTCGCTGGCTTCCCACGGCGGCGGCCCGGGTTCCATCCTGGGTCTGGTGAAGTGGGATTTGTGGTGGATAAAGTGGCGCTGGGGCAGGTTTTCTGCAAGTACTTCGGTTTCCCCTGCCAATCTTTATTCCACCAATTGCTCCACAATCACCCTCACCTATCATCTGGGGCTGGTACAATAGGCCAGAAGTGGCCGCAGTACAAGGGACTTAGTCCCACCCCACTAGCAATAAAAAAAGCTGTATACAGTGTACCGTTTGGTAAACTGGATTACAGTGTACAGGCGTGAGGAGTGAGGATTATAATTGTGCTTCGAATGTAGACCTTTGCATTGAACACCTCGCATTTGAAGAGTGTATGTCTTGCAGATAAAGTTTGATTATGTTACTTAATAGAATACTTTTTTTTTTCATTGGCGCTACAGCCTCCATTTGGGCCTAGGCCTACCTCCATGAAACTCTCCGTTTCACTTCGGTTTACTAGATCTTAGACATACGGTAGGACTCCTTGGGCGGGTGATCAGCTCATCGCAAAGCCTCTACCTGTACAAGAAAAACGCACACAAATATCCATGCCCTGAGTGGGATTCGAATCCACGATCCCGGCTTCCGAGCGAGCGAAGACATCATGCCTTAGACCGCTCAGCTACCGTGACCGGCAACAGAATACTTATTTATGGTTTTTGTTTAATTTATCAAGGAAAGGAAGCATTAGATGAAAATGAGTGGTCAGCTTCACGCCCCTGCCGCTTTACCCTCGGGGAGGGAACTCCCGGTACCCATTGGATAGGAGAATGTGTGGGTCGTAGCGCCTGTCTGGATGCTGTGAAAAAAGAGAAAAAAATTCTAACGCCTGGAATCGAACCGGGACCGCCTTCCCCTTAGTCCGTCACTATACCACCTGATGTATGCCGACTGTTTCCCTCTTACAATACAGTACTATTTGTAATTATCGCTTGTGAGAATCTCATCTTATTTTATTTTCGTAGTGGTTTCGTAATCGCCCCTGTGGTCTAGTGGTCCAGGTTCGATTCCTTTTTCGGAGAAGTAGTGGGTCTGGAACGGGGTCCACTCAGCCTCAATAAAATAGCGGCTCCGGTCTAGAAAACCGAAAATAACGGCCGTAGGAATTCGCTGCGCTGACCACGCGACACACTCTGTCCGCTAAAGTTGGCACTAACTTTTCCGACAAGCGGCGGTCGCTCGATCGGTATAGTTCGCTTGCGGACTGAAATCAAGGAGGTTTGTTTCGTAAGAGCGAGTAAACAGTGGAGAACTTGCCTTCTGTAACGAGAGCCGGGCGCGTTGCATAATCCCAGGGGTAATTTCCCTGTCTGTCAGTGGCACTTCCTCGTTCGTCTGCGGTTTGGGATGCATTGCATTATGGGGGAAATAGGAGTAGTGTTCTCCCGTAAATGTAGCGACAGGGAAGAGAATTACTGGTGTTCGAACGATTGTCTGCGGCCAGACAATGCCTCAGCTGTGTTCGTGTCGCGGGAGCGAACTTGTCGCGTAATGATTCACGTAATTGTGTTTGTTGCGTCAGGACGGGAATGGGGACTGAAGTTTCTGAGTCTGTTCCCTGCCCTCCGCTGTCCAGAAACGTGGAAATATTGATCTGGTAATAGTGCCAGTCACCGTGCGAGTTGGCTAACTAAGCTGTGAAGTTACTCTCCCATGTTCGGTACCAGGGCCCACTTATTATTGACTCATGTTTTTCGTGGATTTCCTCACTCGCTCCAGGGAAATGCTTCACACTGTCACCATTTCGATATATTTTATAAGTAATGATTTATTCTGCATAATGAGGAGCTCCATAACTTGTACTCTTCTCCAAGTATAATAGAATGATCAAGTCAAGGAGGATGAGGTGGGCAGGGCATATAGCACGAATGGGGAGACGAGGAATGTGTGTAGGATATTGGTGGGAAAGCCAGAAGGAATGAGACCACTGGGAAGACCAAGTCGTAGGAGGGCGGACAATATTAAAATGGATGATAGAGAGATAGGATGGGATGGTATGGATTGGATTGATCTGACTCAGGGTAGGGACTAGTGGAGGGCTCTTGCGAACACTTTAATGAACCTTCGAGTTCCATAAAACCCTGGGAAATTCTTGAGTAGCTACAGATTTGGCGGCTCCTCCAGAAGAACTCAGCTCCATGAGTAAGTAAGTAAATAATCATTTATTAATTATTATGTCATTCAATGTCGGTATAGAGACAGGCTACGGGCTGGACGGCTGCCGGATCGATTCCCCGTAGATGCAAAAAAATTTTTTCTACTTCACAGCATCCAGACCTTCCATGGATCTCACCCATTCTCCTAGCCAATGGGTACAGGTTGCTTCGCCGGGAATATAACGGCCAGGGCTTGAAGCTGAACATCTGCATCTAGTGTCAAAATCAAGAAGAGTGGGGCTACATCTCAACTCCCCAATACATTTCCATGGGGTCTGTTTAATTAATTAAGGACAAAGAAACTTAACTGGAATAACTGAGTCGGTATAGCGACGGCCGGTGTTCGATTCTGGGCATTGGTCATATGTGTTTATTTTCTCCATTGTGTCTAGACCGGCTCTGTGGCTGATGCAGCCTCCTAAACAATGGATAACGGTGGATAATTCCGGAGGGGTAAAGCGGCTAGGACGTGAAGCTGACCACTCGCCTCCACGTAATGCCGAGGTCAAGAATGGTGGACCTATGCCACCACTCCCCCATACGCCTTGATATCATTGTATTTAATTAATTAAGCCAAGGGACAACTTTACCTTTTACCATTCGACGTTGTATTATCTGTGCCACTGACGTCATAGTTAAACAATTAATTAATTTATAATGCCACTTGTACCGGTTCTCTCCCGAACATCTTCCGGTATACCAGTAACGGACTGGGATTCAATTGCAGAGGATATTAGAGAAGTGGTGGTAATGGCCCCAAAGGCCGTAGATAGTAAGCGTCAG
This sequence comes from Cryptotermes secundus, assembly GCF_002891405.2. NCBI lineage: Eukaryota > Metazoa > Arthropoda > Insecta > Blattodea > Kalotermitidae > Cryptotermes > Cryptotermes secundus. The sequence continues at coordinate 1,491,908 of NW_019735563.1, read as the reverse complement.
GTACTTTTGTTTGTAGCAACAGCAGTCTGTTCACACCAGTTTCAGACTGCAGGCCAGAAGTTACACGCATTTATTCATAGGATATTTTAAACATTATTTGGAGTTATTAGTTATTTGTAGGATATGACGCCGTGTATTTCGATAGTCCATCGACGTTTCGGAGGAATGTCAAACTTCAGCGACGAAGAATAAGCCACGGTAACGCCTAAGAAATAGAAGAATTGCTGGTTGCTTGTTTGGCTTATACTTCGACCCTGATAATGGAGGCTTCTCGTGGCTTTTCCCGGTATCTCCGTCTACATGCTAGTGTAGTTACTCAAATAGATCACAACTACTTCCTTTCACATCTTTTAAAAATCATTATTTAGTAATTCTCGTTGTACTATATGCATAAGAACCTGAGAAGAGTAACGCCTCTAAAGGTACAGGTGAAGCTGTCCCTGTAACAGGACGTTGAGGCCCATAGGGTTGTGAGACGTCGAGGCGCTCACAGATGACGGTGAGGATGTCAGAATTACGCGTCTGCAGCCCTTTACCCCCGGGAAGATTCCTGGTGCTCATTTCTGTTAGAGGCTGAGTCGATCCCATGGCCATAATGCGGCTGGAAAGATTAGGTCAAATGGAAAATTCAGTGACCTCATCGTGAACCGAACCCGCGACTTTCCGTCTTGTAGCGTAGTGCATCAGCCAACTACGCTACGGCGTGGCCCATTTCGTTAGTTTCCTTGCAGATGTGGAAGCGATAGATGCGAGGGCCTTTCCCTCTGTTCGTGAGTTTCTGACCGTAATAAGTGACAAGAGCGAGTGAGGTTATTGATCGCCGGTGCAGTGCAGACTGCTAATCGCCATTGAACCCCGTGTGATCGCCGCCAGGTAATCGAAAATCCAGTCCTTGCTGAATGTTTGAAGCGAGTCCTTGCCCTCTCTCGGGGGTCACACAACCGCAACCCTAGTCACAGCACAGAATCACATTCATAACATGGCGAAAGGGTAAGGTTAATTTATCCCTGTGCTTAACTAATCAAGCATTATATCATGAAGACTTATGGGGGAGTGGATATACATATATATCTAAAATAAAATTAAATTGGCATAGTTGGGGATTGGAGTCCAGCTGGGTCAACTCGGCACGGCGTCACTCATTGGCCTATTGTACCTGACCCGGGTGGTCATGATGGTGGAGCAATTGGTGGAATGAAGATTGGCAGGGGAAACCGAAGTACTCGGAGCAAACCCGCGCCAGTGCCACTTTGTCCACCACAAATCACACTTGACCAGACCCGGGTTCGAACCCGGGCCGCTGAGGTGGGAAGCCAGCTACTAACCGCTTGAGGTTAGTCGCACGCACACACACACACACACATATATATATATATATATATATATATATACGTAACTGCCGGTCACGATAGCCGTGCGGTCTAAGGCATGCACTGTCTTCGCTCGCTCGGAAGCCGGGATCGTGGGTTCGAATCCCACTAAGGGTATGGATGTTTGTGTGCGTTTTTCTGTGTTTGTGTACAGGTAGAGGCCTTGAGACGAGCTGATCACCCGCCCAAGGAGTCCTACCGTATGTCTAAGATCTAGAAAAACCGAAGTGAACGGAAAAGTTCATGGAGGTAGGCCTAGGCCCACTGGGGCTGTAGTGCCAAGAAAAGAATATATATCTAACTATGGCTCTACAGCCCTTGTGAACCTTGGCCGCTTTTTCAGTTTCTTAATCTATACACAGTCGGTAGGACTCCTTGGATGGGGGACCGCTACCTAGACAGGGAACAACACAAACACGAATAAACTGAAACAGACACCCATGCCTTGAGTGGGGTTTGAACCAGCGATTCCATGTTCGAGCAGGTGAAGACGGTTCATGGTCTAGAACGTGCGGCCACTGTGATCGGCAGACTGGGTGCATAGATCCACATATTCTCGACCTCGGCACTACTTGGAGGTGAGTGGTCAGTTTCACGTCCCGGACGTTTTAACCCCGGTGAAAGAACATCCTGTACAATTTGGATAGGAGGTTGGGTGGGTCCCAGAGCCGGTCTTGATGATGTGGAATGGAGAGGAATCTTGACCCTACCGGGACTCGTACTCCGTCCTCTTGGCTGTCCAGCAAGCTGCCAGTCGCTATACCAATTCAGGTATCCAGGTTCAATGCAGAAACGGACTTATCTCAAAAACATAAGTTTGTATATTGTAACGTGTATGTTGGTACTAACTTCGCCGACTAGCGGTGGTTGCTCGGTCGGTATAGTTCGCTTTCGGACTAAAGCCACGCAATTTTAGTTTCTTTTATATCCATTGCTAGCGAACAGCTAGGTAAACACGTTCTCGTGGAAACTTATTCTTATCCAACAATAGGCAAAGTGTTTCCATTACTAGGCAACGAAATTTTAAACACCCAACAATAGGACGAATGTTTATAGGTCCTTTCTAGCGCCTACCACCCTACACCTGACAGTATAGCAGGAAGAGTTTGTGAAAGGCCGCGCCATAGCTCAAGCGGTTAGTCGCTGGCTTCCCACTGCGGCGGCCCGGGTTCGGTCAAGTGGGATTTGTGGTGGACAAAGTAGCGCTGGGGCAGGTTTCCTCCGAGTACTTCAGTTTCCTCTGCACATCTTCATTCCACCAAATTCTCAATCATCATAATCACCCGGGGCAAGTACAACAGGCCAATCAGTGACCGCCGTGCGAGTGGACCCAGTTATACTCCACCCCCCACTAAGCGAATAAAAAAAAAACGTTTGTGATGTATTTGAAAACAAGTTTAGTATCCTAGGTATTGTTTAGAAGGACTGAGTAAAACGGCGGTAGCTAATATCATTAAGAATACTTATATTTAAAAGCAAATACATTTTAAATAGCGACAATGCTCTCGATTTGTACTGCGGAGTTCCTCGGTTTGTAACCCGACACGAACGATATTCTGATTGAGGTTTTGCCAGTTCGTCACTATTTCAAAAGTGTAACTGAAAATGCCTTACAAATTTTTCTCAAGTTACGAATCAACAGTCATTCTGTCATTGGATGCTGTATTGACAGCAATGTTATATAAGCTACAGAGGATAGATGTTAAATAAAATACGATTCGTGCGCAGCTTGGCGTCTAGACACTTCTCGAGGGTTCGTTCAACTGCACCCTCCCTCCCCGCGTCACGCCGCACTGTGAAATGTTACCCCCTCTGTATTTTCTCTCGCGAATTAGCTACTCTGGCATAATTCACATCAGAATTATGAGATAGGGAATTTCCCCCCCCCCCGCTGTTTCACCACTTTGGTGGGGTGGGTTGCGGTCTAGTAGTCAGCCCGTTTCGGAGCCTTCTTGCGCGCCATGAACAAGGAAATGAAAACCGGAGTTTACTGAGAAATACTTTGTGTCTGAAGTACAGAAAAAAGACATCCCCCTAAATGGCCGTGGAGGCCTATAGGGTTGTGAGACGTCGAGGCTCCCACATTTTCTAGACAATTGGCTCGTAGATGGCGGTGAGGTTGTCAGCCTTACTCGCCGGCCGCCCTTTACCCCCAGGAATATTCCTGGTGCTCATTTCTGTTAGAGACTGAGTCTACAGGGCCATAGTGTGGCTGGAAGGATTAGGTCAACTGAAAAATCCAATGACCCCATCGGGAATGGAACCCGTGACCTTCCGGCTTGTAGCACAGTGCCTCAACCAACTACGCTGCCGCGATATTTTGAAATTTCAGAATTACCGATGCACTGTTATCCCTAAACAGAGATACAGCATCACTTGTTTCTGTACCTACCAGTTTCCAGCGTCGGGTCGGTATATACGCCATCAGCTGATGGCTGCTCCAGGTCCGGCGTCTGAGCAACGGCCAGCACGAAGCAGATTGTTGTGATCAGCATGACGTAGTACAGGGACTCTTGGGGAGGCGTCATCTTGATACCTCGCCTTCTCTTCATCTTCCGTGCCTCCACCGTCACTACAAACCTCCAGCACTATTTTCTCTAGCCACTTGCCACAATTACTCTTGCCCACTCCTACCCTTGATTATTAATTTTATTCTACAGACTTGTTTGAGATTTTCCTCTTGCTAAACCCTTTTCGTGCTCTTCCTTATTTGACGACGCCTCCCTCCTCCGACGCCTTCCCCCCCTTCCCCTGACGCGTCGAAATATATAGGTTACCCCGCCACGGGTCACATTTCTCACTACACAAGATACAAGTCAAGTTCGTTCATTGTAGTTTTGTGTATGGTTTAAAGTTTAATAATAAATATTACCTTAATCGACTTACAGAACTTACTGTTTGTATTTCCTCCTATGTTTTCACAACACTTATGTGGCTATACGGTTACTGTGACGTGTACACAAGGATTTGTTCTCTGAAGTCCTGACAGCGTTTGTTTAAGCTGAAAGTCACACCGCAGCAAACACATACATACCTTGCAGTGACCAGCACTGTTCTGGATTGAAAATTCCCCCCCTTTCTAACCCGATGGAGACTTACGGACGACTGAAGCTTCATACACGCGACGCCAGGCGTCTCTGTCGACGTGTGCTGTACCACCGCTACTGCCACTACTAGCTGGCTATTAAACTAGGTGCAGAGCTATGGATGTAGGGCGGTGATATGACGTCACGATGTAGGGTAGTACATGTCAAAGCGATGCTTGTTGAGTCGTTCTGGTTGTTCAGTGAAACTTAGCAAGAAGTTTTATTTGTAACAGAATGCACCTTTTAAAGCCCAGTGGTTACTATATGTATCACATACGTTAACATAATAAAACTCTGCATTTTGTCTATAGAGTGTGCCTGTATGTTCCGCACGGTTCTCACAGTAAACAGCGGCTGTTTCTCTAACCAGCATTAACCGGTTGGGCTTTGTAGAGGTGACGTAATGTTTCCTGTGAGGTACGGTCTGTATTCTTATATATACTGCATTCTGCTCACAGAGAGTATCTGTGTGTTCCGTATGGTTCTCACAATAAACAGCATTAACCGGCTGGGCTTTGTAGCGGAGACGTAATGTGTTTCCTGTGAGGTAGGAACTGAATTCTTATATATACTACATTCTGCCCACAGAGTGTATCTGTGTGTTCCGCATGGTTCTCACAATAAACAGCATTAACCGGTTGGGCTTTGTAGCGGTGACGTAATGTGTTTCCTGTGAGGTGCAGACTGAATTCTTATATATACTGGATTCTGCCCACAGAGTGTGTCTGTGTGTTCCGTATGGTTCTCACAGTAAACAGCGGCTGTTTCCCTAAACAGCATTAACCGGTTGGGGTCTGTAGCGGGGGCGCAATGTTTCCTGTGAGGTACGGACTGAATTCTTATATATACTGCATTCTGCCCACAGAGTGTATCTGTGTGTTCCGTATGGTTCTCACAGTAAACAGCGGCTGTTTCCCTAAACAGCATTAACCGGTTGGGTTCTGTAGCGGAGACGCAATGTTTCCTGTGAGGTACGGACTGAATTCTTATATCTACTGCATTCTACCCACAGAGTGTACCTGTGTGATCCGTATGGTTCTCACAGCAAACAGCGGCTGATTCCCTAAGCAGCATTCACTAATTAAGCACTATGCCACGAAGGAGTATGCGGAAGTGATGTATAGATCTACATTTTCTTGACCTCGACAGTAGCTAGAGGTGATGGTCAGCTTCACGTCACGGCCGTTTTACCTCCGGTACCCATTGGATCGGAGGCTGGGTGTGCCCCAGTGCCGGTCTGGACGACGTGGAGATGAGAAAATTCATGACTCTACCGGAACTCGAACTCAGCCCCTCCCCAAATCATTCAGCCCGTAGGCAGTCGTTATATCGACTGCGCTATCCCATACTACACCTCCCACTAATAACACGCACAAATAGTGATTTATATACTTCACATATTCATATCAGATTAGTATCAGTTCTCACAAAATAGACTCGATACACTGAGAAAGATAACTATTCCCTCGTTCATGACCTACAACTTACATTCATGCAATGTGTTAACGCTCGAAAATTCGTTATTGTAATGTGACACTATAATTTCAGTCTTCTCACTGTAATGTTTTTTTTTATAGCTAGTGGGGTGGACTAAGTCCCTTGTACTGCGGCCACTTCTGGCCTGTTGTACCAGCCCCAGATGATAGATGAGGGTGATTGTGTAGCAATTGGTGGAATGAAGATTGGCAGGGGAAACCGAAGTACTCGGAGAAAACCTGCCCCAGCGCCACTTTGCCCACCACAAATCCCACTTGACCAGACCCGAGATCGAACCCGGGCCGCCGCTGTGGGAAGCCATCGACTAACCGCTTGAGCTATGGCGCGGCCTACTGTAATGTTACTAGGAAGAGGGAACGAGTTATTTGTGGGTACGTTGATCCTGGGATGAGCATATATTGATCAAGAACGAATGGACAAGCGGTTGAATAAAACATAGCAGGACCTGCCAAATGCGCTCCTGTGGGTAGCAATAAGGGAGCGAGATTTCTTTGGGGCCCAGCTTGTGTGTCCTCTTAGACGCAGGCCTGTGTAGCGTAAGTCAAGCGCACATAACCTTTACGTCAGGGCGGTAGCAGGTGTTTGGAAACTCTTATGATGACGCACGCTTCATATATAATTACTGGACTTGAGGTGATTATAAAGTACACTCTCTTCTGAGACGTGTCGCCGTAGAAATTCACCGACGTTTCAGAAGATATCTGCTGTCTTTATCTTCATTATTAAAGAGTAAGCATAGAAACGTACAAGCAGTTATTTAACCCAGAAATAAGGACAGTACGTTCTCTCGAAACGTCGATAAATTTCTAACTACACGGCGTCACATCCCAGAATATAGTACGTTTGATAAGTACTGAATAATTCTATCTTACGTGATATAACGGCATGTGTTCAGTTTAAAGCAAGTAAATTTATGGAGGAATACATTACTTCCATCTTCAGTGCTGAAAGTAATTCCAGCAGAACCTGATATTCTTGTTGCCTGCTTCGTGCTAGTTCTTTGCTTGGCTTAATCTTTAACGCTGAATATGGAGGCGAAATGTTTTTATAACACGTCGCTTCACTTTCTAGCGCGCCATACGGCACTATACAGGGTGATTCTAAATTATTGTCGTTGTTTCCGTGGCCTAGAAACGGAACCTCGGCAATAATTTAGAATCATTCTTTATATCTCAGACGATAGAACTCTTTATGACCAGCGCTGTGAGAACCTCAAGTTCTGCACTGATATATACTGTTAACACACTAGTGATATTCACAGGTCCAGTAGTTTCAAGTATATTTTTTAAGGTGTAATAATATGTGTACCTAGATTTCCTGTTAACCTTCAGATCTTCCCTGACTAGATAGATGTAAAAAAATTTTCCCCAAAATATTATCGTCCTGAGATATATAAGTACTCGTAATTACAGTGAATGAAACTCAGACGTAGGAACACTGGCATGACGTCATTAAAATCTAAATTGTTATAGGACTCGAAAGATATGCAACACGTAAAGATTAATTTCAAACTCTTAAAATTAATTAAAATATATGTAACCTATGGTAGGCAATCCATTTGTACTGGAAGTGCATTAGACCTATACGAAATTTCCAAAAGAATCTACTGGAGGACTCTAAAGTTACTTACTTATGGAGCTGAGCCCTTCTTGAAGAGCCGCCAATTCTGCAGCGATTCAAGAACTTCCCAGCATTTTATGGAACCCGAAGGTTGATTACCGTGTACATAAGAGCCTTCCACTGGTCCCTATCCTGAGCCATATCAATCCAATCCATCCCATCCAATCCTACCTCTCTTAAGATCTATTTTAATATTGTTCACCCACCTACGTCTTGGTCTTCCCAGTGGTCTCTTTCCTTCTGGCTTTTCTTCCAATATCCTATATGCATTCCTCTTCTCCCCATTCGTGCTACAAGCCCCGCACACCTCATCCTCCTTGACTTGTTCATGACTCTAAAGTTAATACATAAATATTTATAAAAATAATAACAATACTAATTCAATTATTTTTGTTTACCCTCTGATAACTCAGTCAGTATAGAGACGGGCTACGGGCTGGTCAGCCGGAATTCGATTCTCGTCAGGGGCAAGAGATATTTCTATATCCCACGTCGTCAAGACCGGCTATGAGGACAACCCATCCTCCTATCTATTCGGTACGAAGGCCGGGGTGGGGGTTCTTTCTTCGGGGATAAAGCGGTAGGAAAGTGAAACTGATCACTTAACTCCATTTGGTGTCGGGGTGAAGAATGGTGGAGATATACCTCCACTCCCTCATACGTCTCATGACAGCACTTAATTAATTAAGCACAGGGACATCTTTACCTTTACGTTATGCTTTACTTTTAAATGTTAAGTTTACTATTACAGGAGTATAAAAGTAAAACAGTGAGTAAAAGAAAACAATACACATATATTAGACAAGTACATATTTTTATTGTCATGTGACGCAGTGACTGTAGACAAGGTTTGGATTGATAATCGGATTTGTTGAAGACTAACACACAACTCATGACTACACTTTACAAATCACTGTCACGAACAGTGATTTGTCACTCCTTACAGTCTCCACTAGCTGTTGCTTGGTAGCGGCTTTCAACTGCGGACATTCTCCTTCCGCTGGATTCCCGAACTATCCCCGGCCTCAGCTGCTAGTTTCTCACAGCAACAGTCCACAACGACTGAACTGAAGCAGTCCTCTAGCTAACTAACTAACTGACTGACTGACTAAGTAACCAACTCACGAGCAGCTACTTCACTGACTGACTCTCCATAACAGTTTTGCTTATAACATCTCGGCACGGACCACTTAGGAAACACCTTTTCTCTATTGCAGCTCAATTTTTGTCGTGGAATTGGTGCGTTCGTGTCTGTTGGCGGAGCCATTTACTATAAACGTTTGTTGTATAGTTGCTTATTTCGCAGTCGTTACCTAGCAACGGGCCTCTGTGCCACAATATGTAAGATACTCCACTGCACAGTAGGAGTGAGATAAACGTAACTTCATAATAACGCTCAAACAAATAGAATCCGGTAGCCGCCGATTAACCGAATTAACCAGAATATCGAGTTTAGAGAAATTGTTGCTAAATTATCAAAGCTGTTACATTCTTTCATTCGCGGCTAAGGTGCAGCGAACAGAACGATACTCATTACGTGAAAACAAAGTACAAATATGTATTTCAAACCACTTCAATTCAGTCGTTATTTGTGTACGTGTAAACTTAACGGATGATAGCCAATAACAGACTGAACACTATTAAAAAAACAAAACGAATACAAACCAAATAAAAACTGCAATTTATATAATTTGAATACTAATGATAGCAGTATATATAAAAGTAGCAGTTAGTCGCTGGCTTCCTATCGCGGCGGGCCGGGTTCGATCCCGGGTCTGGTCAAGTGGAATTTGTGGTGGAAAAAGTGGCGCTGGAGCAGGTTTTCTCCGAGTACTTCGGTTTCCCCTGCCAATCTTCATTCCACCAATTGCTCCACAATCACCCTCACCTATCATCTGGGGCTGGTACAATAGGCCAGAAGTGGCCGCAGTACAAGGGACTTAGTCCCACCCCACTAGCAATAAAAAAATTATATAAAAATAAAGTTGTACCTGTGTTCAACTAATTAAGCACTACACCATGAAAATGTATGAAGGAGTGGATGTATAGATCCACATTTTCTTGACCTCGGCACTAGAGTTGAATGGTCAGCTTCACGCCCCGGCCGCTTTAACCTCTGTAAAATATCCCCCGGTACCAATTTTTGTGTGGATCCCAGAGCCGGTCTGGACAATTTGGAGAAGATAAAATTCTTGACCCTACCGGGACTGGAACTCCGAACCCTCAGGCGTCAATTCCTTAGCCAGTCGCTATACTGACTGCGCTATTCCGGATTCCTGTATGTTATCTGTGGAATTAATAAAAGTCCTAGTCATATGCATTATAAGTCGAACACTGGACTTTCTGAATACGGGGATCCGTGAAGAGTTTTGGGGGAGAGGAAACCAATGAAAGTCACTGCTGCAGAAACGCTTGATCACTGCACGTAGTTTTGATTTAAATGGTTCAGCATCTCGTGCAAGCAAACAATTAGGGGTTGTGGCCCCGTTTGAAACATATTGGCGGAGAAACAAGGAACCCAACCGTCTCAAGTCGGTCTGGAAATCGATGTGTGGTTTATCTAGACGTGAGTCGACTGCAAAATGCTTTTTTTCTCTCTCTCTCCAATACACCAACGAATTCTTCGGGGCAGGGGGCTCCAGATGGACACTTACCCCTGTGGGCCATGACCAGTTACAATGTGGATGTCTAACAACATGGATCCACGTACTGTATAACGATGTAGCTTAACACTACATTGGACACTATAACTTCGAAACTTTAAAATATAATTTTTAATAACTTTTTAAAAATAATTTATAATACATCTTTCAGTACTTGTAATACCCTTAATACAAAGTAATCATGCTTGTGTAATACTTTTTCGATACATCCAAGATATAAAAAACTCCGTGGCTTTAGTCCGCAGGCGAAATATGCCGACCTAGCGACCGCTAATAGAGGGTGTCGCGTGGACAGCGTAAGGAATCCCCACGTCCGTTAATTTCGGTTTTCTGGACGGAGCCGCTATTTCCTTGAAATAGATCCTCAGTTATCCTCATGAGGCTGAGTGGGTCCCGTTCCAAACCCACTACTTGTAAGAAAATCTGGGAATGCCGGTAATCGAGCACGGGACCTCTGGATCTGTAGCCAGGGACTCTGACCACTAGACCATACAGGCGGTATACGAGTATTTTATATATTTTATGTATTTAATTTCAATACTTATATTCAACTCGAAAGACAATTCTTTGTCATGGATTATGACACGTTGCACCAATATGGGTCGATATTAACAGTCCAGTGACCCTAGACGGACTCTTGTATCACTGCCTGATGATGGTCCTATGAGACCGAAACAAGTAAAATATTGATTGATTACAAATCATTTTGTTGTGGCGACTGCTAACCTAACCACGTGTATATATGGTAGCGTCGTAGGTTGAACACTATACTACAAACCGCAAGGTCGCGGGTTCAGTCCCAGGTAAGGTGACTGGCTAGACCTTGTGTCAACTCAGCATCTAACAGAAATGAGTACCAGGAATCTTCTTGGGGGATAAATGTGAGGCCAGCGCGTAAGGCTGACAACCTCACCGCCATCTGTGAGCCAATTATCTAGAAAATGTAGGATCTTCGACGTCTCACAAACCTATAGGCCTCCAAGACCTGTTACAGGGATATCTTTACATTTATGAAGAACAATGTTAATAAACTCTTCAGTATCCAGTGTATAAGAACCGTTGTAAGGGTCCTCAGATTGTCATATGCAGAATTAAAATTGAAAAAAAAAATACAATTTTGTTTAATCTATAGAAACAAGTATAGGGATCGCACGAATATCTGCTGGAATATCGACACACAGAAATATGACGCCGATAATTGTGGAGCATAACGTTAGTGATTTCTTGCAACGAATGGTTACAGGCAGGAGGTCGCAATATTCGCGTGTAGCTAGCTGCGCAAGCGCAGAGGATCAATACCCTCTGAAGTCTGAAGGGTGAGTGTGCACTGCGGATATGCCAGTCCACGGAATGCCAACATTTACAATAACACACTAACTGCTATTTTCACTAACACTGCTATACAAAATAATAATCGTCTCGTAAATTTGCATTACTACATTTTACTTTAACTGCAGTCTCATTAGATTTATTTCAGTGTGTTCTATTGTGACATATTTTCTTTATCTTCATATAGGTAACAGCATATCCGTTCGTCATTATAAAAATGAAATATGTTATTGAAGATACGGACTTCATTAGTATTAAACCAGAAGAAAGTTAATTTATAGCAGATTATGGCTATTTGGATAAGTTGTCGTTTATTAATATTGCTACATGTACACCCATTGCTAGGCAACGTGTTGGTAAACAAGTTTCCGCGAAGACCGATTCTTGGTAAACAGTCCGTTCCTAGGTTACGCAACAATAGATGAGGCTGTGCCGAGCAACAGTTGCTAGGTTATGCAGCAGTCCTACAATAAAACTGTGTTTCCTGTGTGGTCCATGGCGCGGCTGTATAACGGGATTCCCAGAATAGTCGAGAGGGTGACAGAATTAGTTCAAGGGCAGTTACGAGTCAGCCGTAAACTGGAGGAGTGAGTCCAGAAGAATTTTTAGTTCGGAGGTTCCAGAGTGATTGAACAAGAAATGGCAAGAAGACTTCATAATGATTTGAAGTGCTAGTTACTGTATTGAGGTCCGTTGTCAGGATACGACTAGTGAAGACGGAGAATCTAAGTGCGTGTGCGAGGGTGATTGGAAAGTGTGTAAATCAGCGACAGCGCTGTATTTAAGTGTGGTTAAGAGAATTTGTAACCAAGCAGCTAATAAATCCAATCATATGAACTAGAGCCCGTTATTTTCATCACGCGTACCACCCCATAAGTGACAACAAAATTTATGTTGCCTTTTCAACTTCATAGACTCCACTTCATCTTCACCTTAGAATGAGTGAATTCAAAAAACTGTATGAATCGTGATAGATTGGAATTAAATAAAACACGTCATAACAAAAAAGTTAACCCCACGAAATTAAGAGTACTTGAGAAGCCGCCAAACGCTTAGGTACTCAAGAATTTTCCAACATCTTATGGAACCGAGTGATTTTCAACAGTCTGCATGGCGTCTCTCCTTCCTCTCGCGAAGACAGTACATGCCTTATACCGCGCGGCTACCGTGACCGGCAGTGTATAAGAATAATATATAAGAATTCAGTTCGTACCTCACAGGAAACAGATCCGAACCCACGATCCCGGCTTCCGAGCGAGCGAAGACAGTTCATGCCTTAGACCGCTCGGCTACCGTGACCGGCAGTGTATAAGAATAATATATAAGAATTCAGTTCGTACCTCACAGGAAACAGATCCGAACCCACGATCCCTGCTTCCAAGCGAGCGAAGACAGTTCATGCCTTAGACCGCTCGGCTACCGTGACCGGCAGTGTATAAGAATAATAAATAAGAATTCAGTTCGCACCTCACAGGAAACAGATCCGAACCCACGATCCCTGCTTCCGAGCGAGCGAAGACAGTTCATGCCTTAGACCGATCCGCTACCGTAACCGGCTTGCATGGCTTTATATCCCAGAAAATAGAAGGATTCATGACCACCGGTCTGTGAACCTCAAATTATACCTGTTGAAAATAGAGTCTTAGTATTTCTGTAATGATGACGTAACGTTTACGTCACTAACTGACTATTGCGCACCCTCGTTTCAATAGTGGCTGGAGCATAGGTTGTCTGAGATAATACTCGTACATTTTGAAAGCTTTGTAAAGTGGCCAATACACGTACGAGTCTGGCTCGTGAGTCCTACTCGGCTCAGGTTCTAATGAGCCAGACTCGTACGTGTATGGGCCCCCTAAATCACTAAATCTCAGCCAGCCAGGGTTAGTGATTTCCGGAATTAACAAGAGTTAGCGCTGCAGTGTACATTTCCATCAGCAGGAAGTTGGGGAGGAAGGGGTGAAGCCACACATTTATGCTTTCCAGAAGTTGCCTAACAGCTTGTAACACCAGGGGGTGAATGGAAGTTAATTACTTCCTCTGAAGGGTTCAAGGGAGAAGTACTGAGTAAGGACGGCGGAAAAGAGAACGCGTTTCTTAGTTTACATCAGGAGGTATAAAGACCTGGGCCGATTACAGTGGCCGCGCGGTCTAAGGCATGAACTGTCTTCGTCCGCTCGAACGCTGGGATCGTGGGTTCGATTACCATTCTAGGTGTTGCGTAGCCGGGCTGGTTACTCCGCCGTCGCCAGTTTAATTATAATTAATTATCTCAAGAAGGACGTTTGCCTAATATTACTGAATATCAGTAATGGTATTTTCAATATCTCGTGGGAAAGGACTCTGCCTAGACAAGAGTCGAAGGAAAACCGGAGAATCACAAGTTGAAGTTGAGTTGAGAAAGATGTTTATTAGAAGTTCGAAAAGTTAGATTAAGTAGTCTTCAATACAGTCGATGTACACTAGACCAGATCTTGTTGGCCTCTCCTCTGCCCTCTCTACATACATACATTTCTTATACTTAATAAAAATTAATTGGGATAGCAAGTCAGACTGTTTTAATTAGGCTGTCTCTTAAAGTTGGAAGGGGTGAGCTATTGGTAGTGATAGACCCCTGAACTTTAACAAGTGTACTGTTTCCCTACGTCTATCTTATCGTCAGTTTTTTGTTGGTTCCTGGGTTACAGCATCGAGACAGATTAATGGTTTCCTGTGTCTGACAAACAATCTCAATATACAGTTTACAAAAGTTATAATCATTCAGTACTAATATTCTTTTTAATTACCATATCATTTTATATCCCCTACTAGTGAAGTTTTTACTACCTGATGTCGCACTACACGACACCTTTTTGCTACCTGATGTCGCACTACACGACATAGGCATAGATGCCTATTTGGGTTTATTCTGTGTGTATGTAGCGGCTTTGCGACGGGCTGATCCCCCGTCTAGGGAGTCCTATCGACTGTGTGAAGGATTAAGAGACTGGAAAGGCAGCCAAGATCCAACAAAGGGCTGTAGAGGCATACAAAGAGGAGTCCCCTGGCACTCGTGACCATATTTTACTCTCTCAGGTTCGAGACTCCCCCAACCTGAGGGGCCAAGTCCACGTATTTATATCCGCAAGGAACTGTGGCCCAGTTATACCCTCAGGTATTGGGTTCCATTTCCGTCGCTTCCTGTGATTAGCAGAGCTACGGTGGAGATATTCTTCCGCCTCCAGGCGGTGTAGAGGCTCCTCACTGACCTATATCCCCTTATAACCCGCAGGGACACAGTGGTCCAGTTATACCCCCAGACAAGGAATGTGTAGAAACATACTCTTTTCTGAAGCCGTTACCTAGCAGTGTCTGTTTTATAGTTGCTTATTTCTCAATGGCTACCTAGTAACGGTTATATATGCTACAATATAATAATAAGCTGAAAATTTATCTAAATATTGTGCTGATGTTATTGAATGAAGGTAATGCGTACGAGGAAGGGGAACTCTGTAAGATTTCTTTTCTTGTATTAAATCAGGAAAGTTTTCAGAATATACTAAGTCGTATTAAGGACTTCGAGGAACACAGTGGTATTACTGCCAATCTGAAACCCACGTTGCTATGGAGCAGAGAGAGTCCAACTTCTTGTAAACTTCTGTGGGATAATTAGAATACCTGTTCTTTTGTGTGGATTGCAATTTTGAATGTTATCAGACAAACAAATTTAGAAGAAAGGAGACAATAGAAATGCGTTTCCTTAGGGCGGTCGCATTATACGGCGTGACATACAACGAACAATGAAGTTATTAGAGAACAATAAAAAATAAAAATAATCCCTCCAAATTAGTATCTATAAAATTTGGTAAACAATTTGTTTAAACCCGTATATTTATGTTGCTATTTTAAAATAAACCGATCTGTAGAAGAGTACTATCATCTGGGATGTGATGCCGTGAAGTCCGTTAGATGTTTACTTACGTTACCTCAGTCCTCACGTTTTATATAAAACCTAAGCAAGCAGAGCGGAATGTTCTTGCTGCTTGCTGGCCTGAAATGGAGCCAAAAGAATTCCTCTGAAATGTCAGTGTATTACCGGACTGCACGGTGTGAAAACTTGGAAGAAAACATTTTTCATAGGCACCTCTGTGATAGCCTTAAATTTATCAAAAAACAGAATATTTCATTCAGAATTAGAAGGTTTTTGGACTTTATCTCTTATTCTCTATTCTAGAAACTATAAAACAATGTTTCGGAAACTCGAACTGTTTCCGTCTTCAGGTGAGGAGGGGGAAGACACCTACTCAGTTAGGTCCCTTAGAGAAAAATAACGTCGATTTCAGGATTATCCGACAAAACTGAAAGGGTAGAATTTTAATTTATGTGACCTAAACGGGGAACCGCCTCTGTGGTCTATTGGTCAGACTTCCAGGTTCGATTACCGGCGCTACCAGATTTTCTGAAAAATAGTGGGTCTGGAACGGGGTCCATTCAGCATCGTCAGGATAATTGAGCTATTCAAGGAAAGCGCATCTCAGGTCCAGAAAGCTGAGATTAACGGCCGTGGGTATCCGTTGCGCTGACCACGCAACACTCTCTATCCGCAGAATTTGGCACTAACTTCGCCAACAAGCGGCGATCGCTCGGTCGGTATAGTTCGCTTGCGGACTACAGGGCACGGAGTTTGTGACCAAAAGGGATAGAGAAATATAATTCACAGTTCCTACTTCAGATACGGGTGTTATATCACTTGGTTCGTCATGTTGTCTTTAAAATGTATGAATATTCATCGGAAATTTCAATCAGCTTTCGCTCCAGTACGTGGCATTGATTTGTCTGACTCCAGCATTCACGTCTTGAGCTTGTCTGAGACTTCCACGCATACAAATGTTGCACCCTTACATTGAAAGTACGTGTTGAGTAGGAAAACAAAGGAAGTGAAGGATGATGAAGTTCGATAGGAAGCAGAAGAAGAGAACTGGACAGACTACTTTTAATTTTACCCCCAAACCCCAGGCGATGTCCTAAAAAACTACCGAAAATTAAAATCTTAGCGTCTTATACATGCTTACCCCAATTCCAGCCCTTCATCAAAAAAAAAAAAA
>NW_019735563.1:1458289-1475244 GCF_002891405.2 Cryptotermes secundus | reverse complement strand
GCGTTGTGTAGGTTTTTTTGTTCTGTCGTTATGTAGAAGGCATTGTTGGCAGTAGTTACGGACTGGACGGCTGGGGGGGGGGCAATGAGACATAGCTATGCTTGAATCTGTATTCAGATTCGAACTTTGCCTCCAGATAATTTTCTATTATTATAGAAACTGGGATAGACAATTCGGTATAGCGACTGGTTAGGTGTTGGATAGCCGGCAGTGACAAGAGATTTTCTTCCCCATAGACTTTAGACCGGCTCTGAAGCTCCCTACTTAATGCTGACATAAGTAAAGAAAGGTAAAGTAAAGCTATCCCTGTAACAGGCCGCGGAGGTCCATACGGTTGCGTGACGTTGAGTGTCCCACTACTTCTAGACAATCGGCTCTTAGATGGCGGTGAGGTTGTCAGCCTTATGCGTCGGTCGCCCTTTACCTCCTCAGGAATACTCCAGGTACTCATTTCTGTTAGAGGCTGAGTCAACCCCAGAGCCATAGTGCGGCTGGAAGGATTAGGTAAATCGAGAAAATCCACCTCATCCGGACTTGAACCCGCGACCTTCCTGCTTGTAGCATAGTTCATCAACCAACTACGTTACCGCGTGCCCCTCCATGCTGATATAAGTGAATTCAAAAAATCAAAATTCCGTGGCCCAGGTCTCAAACCATTGCTTCAGACCATTTTGATATCTCCACTTTCATGCTACACGTATCGGATGGACGAGGGGGCGAAGCCATAGAATCTTCTAAAAGAAAGTTATGCTCTTTCTCACATCCTCCCCCGGCAATAAAGTGTCACTTCTCCCATGACTTTTCACTTTCACCTACCATTTTACTATACTTTCCACAACACCCTCTCTTCAGCACGAACAATTGTGTAAACATTACCGTCTCCTACGAGTAGTAGAGAATGTGCGCCAGTGATGACATCTGTTGTTAACAGAGAGAACCATGGCTATCCCTCGGGTCTCTCTCTCTCTCTCTAACGAACGCGTGTGTTACGTGGACTCTCCGTTCTTTTGTTGCTGTCGCTTATACCGCAGTGTCACGTGTGTATGTCCCTCTTCCATACGCGGTTTAATGTGTTTTCTTCATTCTATCCCAGTACACAGTATTATTATTATATTTCAGAATTGCCGTTCTTCATACACAAAATGATAACGTGACGCCGAACGGAGCAGTGTTTCGCATTTTTCGCTTAGTGGGGGGTGGAGTCCAACTCTGTCCACTCGGTACGGCGGCCACTGATTGGCCTGTTGTACCTGCCCCGGGTGATTATGAGGATGGAGAATGTGGTAGAATGAAGATTGGCAGGGGAAACCGAAGTACTCGCAGAAAACCGGCCCCAGCTCCACTTTGTCCACCACAAATCCCACTTGACCGAACCCGGGCCGCCGCGGTGGGAAGCCAGCGACTAACCGCTTGAGCTATGGCGCGGCCCTGGTTGAGGCATTACGTTACAAGCCGGAAGGTCGCGGTTTCAATTCCCAATGAGGCCATTGGATGATTTTCAGTTGACTTAATATTTCCAGCCTCATTATGACCCTGGGATCGACTCAACCTGTGACAGGAATGAATACCAGGAATCTTCCTGGGTGGTAAAGTGCGGCTGGCGCGTAAGGCTGACAACCTCACCGCCATCTGTGAGCCGATTGTGTAGAAAATGTGGGAACCTCAACGTCTCACAAATTCATGGCCTCTGCGGCATATTACAGAGATATCTTTACCTTTTAACGCACCTTTTTCGAAAACTACTGCCCCCCCCCCGGGTCGCACAAGCCAACTCAATTGCTCCGCACTAGACACTATGGTTTTCGCGCTTGTATCCCCGGCTTAGCGGGAACGTTGGTCGGAACCGTTTAATATCGTCAGTGCTTCACACAGAATTCTCTCTTTCTCTCTGTCACACTTTTATGACGTCACAGAGCCGAGGATATGATGGCCATACAGCCAACATATTTGTAGCGTTATAAAATATATACCAATCATGAAACACAGTGTGACTGAAATGTCGGTCGTTGGTTTCACACATTGTTTCGCAATCATCACTTTCTCTCAATAAAACGTCCATCTCTTTGAAATGTATAACATCAATGTTGCGTCACGGTTACGTATGAGTGACGTAACAAATTACAAGTTTCGATCAAACCCAGCGTGTTCGTGCTGCAGTTATGTAAGACTGCGTGGTTTAGCAGGGCGTTGAGCAGAAGGTAGGCTGTAGGCGTCAGTTTGTTTATTTCCTGCTGCAACGAGCTCCATTTGTCACACTTGCTGCCTACGGGTCATTTCATTGGCTTCACGCGGGATTGTTATGAAGTGTAATCGAAATCGTCGGTTAAGTAGGTACCTGTTTCTTTTTGGGTTTACTTAAACGTGCTTTCAGTAGAGTGGGATGATAGATGAATTGTAAAGGATTTGGAAGGAAGCGGCCATGACCTATTCAGAGCACTCAACCGGAATTTGCCTTGAGGGACTGAGGAAATCCACGCAAATCCTTAGTCAGGATATCCGGTGTCCCAGTCGAGATTCGAACCGACCATTTTCCGAATACAGGTCAAGCCAGCATCTTAATTCGCTTAGTGGGGGGTGGAGTCCAACTAGGTCCACTCAGCACGGCGGCCACTGATTGGCCTATTGTAGCTTGCCCCGGGTTATTATGATGAAGGAGAATTTGGTGCAATGAAGATTGGCAGGGGAAACCGAAGTACTCGGAGAAAACCTGCCCCAGCGCCACTTTGTCCGCCACAAATCCCACTTGACCAGACGGGATGGAACCCGGGCCGCCGCGGTGGGAAGCCAGCAACTAACCACTTGAGCTATAGCGCGGCCAATACAAGCCTATGGCTGTTCTACCTTTTGGTTTCTCCAGAAGTATTGTTTCCTGTCACAGAATAATGACACGTGTGTGGGGGGGGGTAGACGTGTATAAATTCTAGGGGTAATTGTGTCCGTACAAAGAAGATACATCTCAATAAAAATGTAACAAGGATACGATTTATATATGTTCGACTGTAAATGGGACTGGTATGCAGTTAGGGAGAAAATTGTTATTAGATTTGTTACTGAGCAATTTTGGAGCCGGATAGCTCAATCGGTATAGCGACTGGCTACGGGTTGGACGGTCGAGAGGTCGGAGTTCGAGTCCCGGTAGGGTCAACAATTTTCACTTCTCCATGTGGTCCAGACCGGCTCTGGGGCCTACCCTGCCTCATATCCAATGGGTACCGGGGCTCTTTCCCGGAGATAAAGCGACCGGGGCGTCAAGCTGACCACTCACCTCCAACTAGTGCCGAGGTCAAGAAAATGAGGATCTATACCTCCACTCCCCCATACGTCTTCATGGTGTATTGCTTAATTAGTTAAGCACAGGGACAACTTTGCCTTTACTGAGCAGTTTTACCAATCTCTGTCGATAAATTCTAGTATCGATTAAACTGGGACATAAAATGACATATCCTTCACCCTTCAGGTAACTCGAAGTGATTTGCTAAGTATTACGTTTCGTGATAGTCTTAAGGGTTTAGAGATAATTGAAGAAGTGAATCGATTTAGCAGAAATTGTTAATCTATTGGAAAACTGTGAGTGCCCGTAAGAAACTTGTCATGACATACCATACGGAACTTCAGTGTGAACCTTTTCATTACATGAACACTAGATGGTGGTGGGTGTCTAATTTCACACTAAGTTAATGTGACGTATTTTTTCAAAGCAAGAACTGTGGAGGCACAGAAACAGGCGTTGATAAGTAAGGGTCCGTATACACGCAACAGAGGAACTCATCACGCTGTGACGTCAAGCAACAATAGAAGTTGCAAGTGGCGTTCTCTGTGGGTCTGAGCCGCGCTTGTTGCTACGCAACTGTGCGGTAAACACATCTCTGTAACAGTAAATCAACACGCAATAATCGAGGAAGCGGTGTTTTCTGTGGGTCCCTCTAAGTATACAACGAGGATCTCACCTGTGTGGAGGCGGGTTCGAATACCTCCACCATAGCCCTACGACTTGGGGGAGGCGACGAAGAAGGAACCCAGTGCCTGGGGGTATAATCGGGCCACTCTGTTCATGGAGGATATATATACGGAAACCTGGACCTCCAAGTTTGCGGGGAGTATCGAATCTGAGAGAGTAAAATGTGGTCATGAGCCCCGTGGGACTGTGACCTGAGAATGACTGCGCTGGCGAGGACCAGCAGAAATTGTAAAGGTAAACCCAGCCTCTCATCAGCGAGGATGTTACATAAAGACTATAACCGAAAGTGTTCAATTGGAAAATAAAATTACTGGTCGTGAGTCTCAAAGAGTTGTCGCCAAGTCGAACTGATTGACGGTAAACCGCCAGCCGTAAAGTGACTGTGACTCTGACTGGAATTAAAATTAAATCGAGAGTTGAGATCCGCGAAGATAAGTGAGAAAGGATCTCACTTGCAGCAGAGAATTGAGAATAAATGGCAAGAAAGGAATTAGGCTATGAATCCGTTGCCAGGATACGACTAGTGAAGGCTGAGAACAATGGTGCGTGTGTAACCGTGAACTGATAAGTGTGTAGATCAGTGATAACGCCGTATCGCGTTTAGTTTCAAGATAATTTTATAAGTTGTCAATAAAACCAGTCATCCAATCTAAAACCCCGTCTTGTAAGTCGCGCACACCCCCTACTTATTGCAGTAATTTCTCTCTACGTTATTTATATCATTGGGAGGCTTTGTATCTTGATCTGTGTGATATCTTTCGAAATAAAAAATAGAGGGACGCCTACAAAATATTCTGTTGAAACTTAAGATGTAAGATACAGATACGATTATCCATCTACAAGACCGACAGGGGATTCATCGGAGGATGAATGCTCCACTCATGCCACTCACCCACAAATTGACTTAATGCTCCACAAATAAGAGAGCAGATTTTAAACACGCAGTCAATAAAAAAAAAGGTACAGATACTCGTATAATGGAGAAGCGTAGAACAGGACATGAAGAAATCCATGTTCATTGTACTCATAGTATTAGGCTGGGGCCACACGAGCGCACAAAATGCGTCCGTTGTAGAAATAAACAAGAGAGGCGAATGCTAAGCTTTCTTCTGGCGCCATTGCAGACAAGAAACTACGCACCGCATTCTGCAACTGTGTGGTGTCCTCAGCAACGTCCGTCATAAAGTACGTTCTTTACAACGGACGTACTTCGTGCGCTCGTGTGGCCCCAACCTTAGGATTATGAAATCAGGAGTGATGCAGTAGTCGGGGCGTGTAGAGTAAAAGGAAGCAAAAATTATACATAGAATTTTTGTGGGGAAATTTCTCAAAACACAGCACAAAGAACAAATTCACATTTATATCCTCCTCGTTTAATAAATCATACAGACTACGTTAGTGATACGTTTTAGGAAACACAAAAATTATTATTTTTTGGCACAGATTTCAGTGTGTTTTTCTCATGCTAGTAAAATGTCATAACACAAAATATGTTTTGGGTGTGAGATTATCATGGCAGTGATTGTGAGGACATGACGCCGTGTTGTTTGGAGAGACCCCGACGAATAGGCTATAAAATGCTCAACTCGCCGTCTGCTTTTCATGCCTCCACCCTGAAGATGGAGGCGGTATATTCGTCCGAAGCGTCGTTTTCTATCCTTAATACACAGCGGTAGATTCCAGAAGACCGTACTCTTTTTTAAAGTATATTATTTGAATGTATTTAGTTTTGAATTACGGTAACACCTGGTGCCTTATTTTTATATTGTTTGAATATGTGAACTTATTTGTTTAAATGAAGCTTGTGTTGTGTTTGTTAACGGTCTGACGTTTACAACGCTCCTGTACCCTTATCTATGACATCCTTAGTAATTCCTTTATCCACAGAACAAAGGATATGTTCATTTCGTCTTCATAAACTTTTGCTCAGCCCCTTCTCGTATTTATCACTGAAAGATAACAGTTTCAGTGAGAGTTGTTCTTACCGTTTTATAACGGAAACTCTAAAAAATTAATTTTTCTTACTCATTTAAAGAAGTCAGTAACAGAGAAGCAACATAGAACGATCTCTGTTAATTGTTGTGTCACTGTTCAAGTTGCGCAACAATGTCCGTCCAGAACGTTATGTAGTCCTTCACAACAGAACCCCTGAAACAAAATAATGCTGTTAGAATAATTTTTCCTTTCACTGTCTTTAACATTTAATCTGAACAATACATATCAATTCAGTTCGTACCTCACAGGAAACAGATCCGAACCCACGATCCCGGCTTCCGAGCGACCGAAGACAGTTCATATCTCAGACCGCTCGGCTACCGTGACCTGGTTACTACACGTTTACAGACATTTTTCTGCCAATAGAACACAAAATAGGCACAGTGTTTCTTGAACCTCCAGGTGTATAGGCATAATTTACGGTGTCAGGGATATAAAAAGCAAAAGAAGGTAAAGCCATCCCTGTAACAGGCCGTGAAGGCCCATAGGGTTGTGAGACGTTGAGGCTGCCACATTATATAGACAACCGGCTCAAAGATGGCGGTAAGGTTGTCAGCCTTACGCTCCGGCCGCGCTTTACTCCCCATGAAATTTATTTAATTAATTCCTGGTACTCATTTCTGTTAGAGGCTAAGTCGATCCCAGGGCCATAGTGCGGCTGGAAGGATTAGGTCAATTGAAAAAGGAATCCAATGACTTCATCGGGACTTGAACCCGCGATCTTCCGGCTTGTGGCATAGCCCCTCAACCAACTACGCTACCGCGTGCTTTTGAGTATTTCTTTATAACATGTAGGCATTCTGTGACAAGAGGTACAGTTGCGATGTCAGATGGTGCTTTGGAAAAGCCGACTGCAATATACTACGTCTGTAATTATTAATGCCAATCACTGTTGTGTGTGTGTGTGCTACTTTCTGTGTCTCGAGAGTTAGTGCAATTTTATATAAGAAGATTATAGGGAAGGGGGGAGGTTAATAACGAGAAGTTGCCATAATGTTGTAGTGTTATTATTGTAATGACGTAACATGCTGGGGCGGAGACCGTCAGCAGTGATTATTACGGATTGCGACATGGGTTGACACGACCTCCAGGAAACAACATAATTCACCAGTCTACATTAGATAATTACATTACAGATTTCAAATCTAATTACTTCTGTACGTTGTAAGAGAACGATCGCCTCTGTGGTCTAGTGGTCAGAGTTTCTGGCTACAGATTCAGAGGTCAGGGTTCGATTCCCGGCGCTATCAGATTTTCTGAGAACTAGTGGGTCTGAAAACTCAGCCTCGTGAGGATAATTGAGGAGCTGTTTAAAGGAAATAGCGGCCCCGGTCTAGAAAACCGAAATTAACGGCCGTGGGGATTAGTTGAGCTGACCACGTGACAGCCTCTATCCGCTAAAGGTGGCACTAACTTCGCCGACAAGCGGCTGTCGCTCGGTCGGTATAGTTCGCTTGCGGACGAAAACCACGGAGGTTCTTTTTGTAAGAGAACTGTGAGAGTGTCCTTGAATTTCAGGCAAATATATCTTCATTTCGGCTCCCTAGTCATATATTATTCTTCACATATGTTATTGCCGCCTTCTGTTGGATTTAAGGGTCTCACATCAGTGACTGATGTGTGTTGTCGTCTGGAATGTGCTTTGCAGAAGTTCACGACGTTTTGGAAAAGCGTACTCTTTCTCTCTTTAGAGTATAAAGGTAAGGCACGAAAGCAAGCAAATGTCTGTGTTCGCTTTATTGCCTAACTCTTCGACACTGAAGATGGAGGCATTACGTTTCTCTGAAGTGTCGGTGACATTTCAACGGGTAAAATGATGTCACATCCCAAGAGGCAGTACACTTCAAAGCTTCACTTTCTCAGAGAAGTGAATTTTTAATTTTTTTCCTGTACGTAGTATACAGAGTGTCCCAAGATGAAAGATCAATATTGTGGGAGGTTGTGGTATCGGCCATTCTAAGCAGAAAGAATGTATATGTACATGTGTCCTATTCCGAACGGTTTCCGAGATAGAGCTCTTTCACTGTGCAGACGAGCAACACGCCATGTCCTCACACGAGTTGCAAAGCGCATTGTTGTTGGTGGAATTTTCGAAAATGTGTTATACTAGGTAAACTCTACCAACTTTGTCACCTGAACAATAAACACCGGTATTAGAAACAGTACGTAATATATCTCTCTTATCAACAGTTTTGGAACTGTACAGTGAAATAGCTGTATATCGGAAACCGTTCGGAATAGAACACATGTACATATACATTTTCTGCTTAGAGTGACCGATACTGAGACCTTCCAGAATACTGACCTCTCGTTTTGAGACAGCTTGTGTACAAGATACTGTTGTGATGATGGAGAAACCGATGTAGATTTATACGTATTTACACGTTCTCGCACCCCAAAGTGTGGAAAATTTGTTTTTTAACCTCTTCTATGTGTATGTATGTATTTTTTTATTGCTAGTGGGGTGGGAATAAGTCCCTTGTACTGCGGCCACTTCTGGCCTACTGTACCAGCCCCAGATGATAGGTGAGGGTGATTGTGGAACAATTGGTGGAATGAAGATCGGCAGGGAAGTACTCGGAGAAAACCTGCCACAGCGCCACTTTGTCCACCACAAATCCCACTTGACGAGACCCGGGATCGTACCCAGGCCGCCGCTGTGGGAAGCCAGCGACTAACCGCTTGAGCTATGGCGCGGTCACTGTATGTACGTATGTATGGATACAATCATGCATATATAGGCGAGTGATGTATAGCTCCAGCATTCTTGACCTCGGCATTAGTTGGAGTTGGGTGGTCAGCTTCCCTCTCCTGCCGCTTTACCCTCAAGGAAGGAAACATCCGGTACTCATTTGATAGGAGCCAATCCAAACGGCATACCTAATAAATCTTTTCTATAAGTCTGTGTGTCTGTATTTGTGTGACCCTATTGTTGCTAGGCAACGGCTAGGTATAAAACTACTAAAAATGCCAGAATTATTGGACACGTAGATTTATATGTGGTCCGCGATCAGTTCTACCGAAATCTCATTGCTGACCTGGACATCAAACGGTGTAGACCGTGATGTGTCAGCAGTGGCCCGCGACCCACTGGCAGTAAACACTGGTGTACCCCTTCCCACTCGTGGTGCCGCTGTAATGCCACTTCTCTTCACGCGGTTGTGTTGGAACGCGGCGGGCTGTTACGGCAGCCAGAGGTGAGTGACCGCAGGACAGAAGGTGGGATGTAAGGATGTGGTCCAGCAGTCAGTTGCCGAAGTTGCCGCTGCTGTGTGTAATGTCACTGTCACGAGTCAACAGAAACAGCACCTGCGCATGTGCAGACGAATCACGGCGCTGTTTTTGCAGGAACTTTAACCTCTGTATGGAGATCAACAAGTCTCAGCGTGAAAGTTGGAAATTCGGAGAAAATTCTGATCGAAGATTAAGGGAGTGATATCAGACAGTGGAACCGCCTCTGTGGTCTAGTGGTCAGAGTTCCTGGGTACAGATCCAGAGGTCCGGGTTTGATTCCCGGCGCTATCAGATTTTCGGAGAAGTAGTGGGCCTGGAACGGAGTTCACTCAGCCTCGTGAAGATAATTGAGGAGCTACTGCAAGGAAATAGCGGCTCCGATCTAGAAAACCGAAATTAACGGGATTCGTTGTGCTTACCACGTGACACCCTCTCTCTGCTAAAGTTGGAACTAACTTCGCCGACAAGCGGCGGTCGCTCGATCGGTATAGTTTGCTTGAGGACTGCGAGTCACGGAGCTTTTTTTTTGTATGATGCACAGACAGTATCCCTCACAGTGATCCCTCATCCAACGAGGGGGACAAGTCCTTCGAGATGGCGCGCCTTCGGTTACACGAAATTGAGACGAAATGTACGCCGAATATTTACACTGTAGCACATGCCGAATACATCTCAAGTTGTGTTGTACAAATAAACGGTAAAACTATCGTTGTACTTAATTAAGCATCACGTCTTGAAGACGTATGGGGGACTGAAGGTATAGCTCCATCATTTTCTATAGTGGCAATAGGTGAAGGGGGAGACGCTGTAACGTAGTTGGTTGAAGCATTTTGCTACAAGTCGGAAGGTCGCGGATTCGTCCATTTTTCAATTTACCTAATCCTTCCAGTCGCACTATGGCCCTGGGGTCGACTCAGCCTCTAACAGAAATGAGTACCAGAAATTTTACTGGGTGTAAAGGGTGGCAGACGCGTAAGGCTGACCTCATCTGTGAGCCGATTGTCTAGAAAATGTGAAAGCCTCGATGGCTCACAACCCCATAGGCTTCCACAGCCTGTTGCAGGGATACTTTTACTTTCTACTAGATGAAGGTGAGTTATCAGCTTCACGCTTCGGCTGCTTAACCCCCGGGGAATACCGTTAACGTGATGAAATAAGAAGTATGAGATCGACGAGGCATGTAGCATGCGGAAGAGAAGCTAGACTAATAAAAATTTTGGTATGCACGCCTGAACAAAAGAGAATTTTCAAGACCTGGACGTCGATGTGATGGTAATATTAAAGTGGAACATAAAGGAATAGGTTGAAAGAGTGTAGAATGGATTCATGTGGTTCAGGATAGGGGCGCTTGTGACTAGGGCAATGAACTTTCGATTCTCGTCACATGCCGGAGACACGTTGCACACGTGACTGTCGACGAGGAAGCCCCGTGACTTACGTGAAATACACCTGTCCCCCGGGACTGTCCCGCGGAGCGCTCCAAACTATAGTAGCCTGCAGTTTGTCTTTATTGTCGGCGTGCGTTATGGCAGCGCACTCGGGGAGTCCCTTCGTGTTGGGGGCTTCCTCCCACGTTCCCACCCAGGAGCCGGTGGCGACATCTCTCGCCTGAAGGAAGAACCCTCGGAATATGTCACCTCTGATGGAAACTGGAACAAACAGAGTGATACTGTATAGAGACCCGTTTGTACGTAGCAACCGCGAAACAAGACAACGAAACAACGTCCGCTGGTAGGCAGCAGATTCTTAATTAACAAATATACACAGCCGTTACCTAGTAACACCTTCGCAAACATGTTCCCACGGCAGCGAATTTACGCGCAACAGTACAGGAATTGTTTTGAAACGTTTTTTTTCTATGCGGTCCGTGCCGAAATCTTATATTCATGAAAATTGACGCGTGGAGTATTAGCCATCGTACAACGACGTGAGCACAGGAATTGAATAATCTCCGATGTTGGGAGCTGTTACCAGGAAACGACTAATGAAGACTTTATGCACAGTTATTTGTGAAGTGCGTAGATCTGCGATCGCGTTATAATTACACGAAGTGTGTATATAAGTGGTCAATAAATCTAATCTCCAATGTAAACCCCATCCTTTGTCACTCATACACTTGACAGTATTATGTTTAAGTAGGGTAATTTGGGTTTTGGCCGGTCACAGTAGCCGAGCGGTCTAAGGCATGCACTGTCTTCGCTCGCTCGGAAGCCGGGATCGTGGGTTCGGATCTGTTTCCTGTGAGGTACGAACTGAATTCTTATATATTATTCTTATACACTGCCGGTCACGGTAGCCGAGCGGTCTAAGGCATGCACTGTCTTCGCTCGCTCGGAAGCCGGGATCGTGGGTTCGAATCCCACTCAGGGCATGGATGTTTGTGTGCATTTTTCTGTGTTTGTCTACAGGTAGAGGCCTTGCGACGAGCTGATCACTCGCCCAATGAGTCCTACCCTATGTGTAAGATCTAGAAAAACCGAAGTGAACGGAGTTCATGGAGGTAGGCCTAGGCCCACTGGGGCTGTAGTGCCAAGGGGGGGGGGGAAAAAAGAAAATTGGGTTTTGAGTTTCTCGCGGTCGTGACCGTGGAGAGTGTGATGTCTTCTGGGATGTGACGCTGTGTAGTACACCGACGTTTCGGAAGAACGTGCTGCAGAGCTGTGTTTACTCTTCGATTTATAGAGATAGAGACTGTACACCAGTTGTTTTCTATCAGAGTACACGGCTTCATATCCCAGAAGACGCTACACCCTACAGCCATCACCATGAGAGTATAAGAATAATATATAAGAATTCAGTTCGTACCTCACAACAAACAGATCCGAACCCACGATCCCTGCTTCCGAGCGAGCGAAGACAGTACATACCTTAGACCGCTCGGCTACCCTGACCGGCCAGTTGTTATCAGCCATTTTATTTGTTTCCTCCGAACTGTCTCATTGTTTAATGGTATAATTCTTCTTGTTCTTGTTGGCCTTATGCATTTCCGTGTTGTCCAAGTCAGAACTAATAATGATTACCACTGCGCTATTTCCGAAACTGGCCTTGTGGCTATTGTCTTGATGTTTTTCCTGCTCAGTATTGTGATTACCAATATCCATACTACGTTGTTTCTCTAATTGGCCTTGTGGCTGTTGACTTGGCACTTGTATTATTGTTATTACTTTCTAAACTCCAGATGTTGGTCTTATAGTTTCGTTTCGCACGAGTTTACTCGATTGTTTGTTCAGTGGCGCGGTCTCAGCCTTGAGTAAGAAAGCGCTCAGTAACGTGAATTGGCTCCGTAACCATGGCAGCAATTGCGATTATTGTGGTCTTAGAAACTGTCCTTTGAGACACACAATGAATGTTTAGTACTCTGAGAAACACGGATTTAAAGAAATCAGTCTGTGTGCTTCAGCTGTGCCAAGACATCTCTGTCAGAACCAATGGGCTGCCTTCGACTTTAGAAGACGGAAAAGCGTGGCAATAAAACTGCAAGAACCACCATCGCTTCTAGCAGTGATAACAATACAATTTCAGGGTTTTTCTAAATTATTGTCGGGGTTTCCGTAGCCTGTAATTTTAAAACCGGAGAATACAGAATAAAACTGCTTGCGGAATATGAAAATGCAAATCAGAATGTTTTACTGTCAATAGAAGCAATGCTGCATAATGCTAAACAACTTCAGCATGCGTCCCTTTATTTTGTTGTCTCCGGTTTGAAAATTCAAGGCCACGGAAATCACGACAGTGATTTAGAGTTGCATTGCATTTCTTAGGTGCATGGCCCTTTTCAATGAAGAATATTACTGTATGTTCCGGTTTTGTGATGCCATACAACCAGATAGACGTTTACTGACGTATCGGAGGAAGGCACTGCCTCCCACTTCAGGGTTCGTAAATAGGACAAAAATAAGCAGGTAAATCGTCTTTGAAACGTCGCTAAAATTTGTCAGACTACACGTCGTCGCATTCCAGAAGAGAGTTCTCATCAGTTGTGATTTTTTTTAGAACACTGTACTGAAATTCAATTGTCTGTTATGTAGTTCTTCTATGCCAGCGGTTCCTAAACTGCGGGGGCGTGACACTGTTCCGGAGGGCATGTAGGGTTATGACAAACAAATAATTTTTAATGTAAAATGTAACTGAAAAGTTCAGTTCATTTTAGGTACATTTAACCATTTATTATGTAAGCAGCCATTTAATTTGTTGTCCCCTCTTTAAAAATAGAAATCTGAGCCATTCGATTTCAACATTTGTTGGCATTATTTATCGACAAACTAAGAGAAGCGTCCAGAATTTTCATTTTAAAAATTTAATTTCTTATTCTAGGTTTTGATATTTTACAAATTATGAGTTTGTTTACCATAAACAGTAATGTAAATGTGGTGCAAAGTATTCAATTTATTTACATCTTAACTTGTTTTTTTAATGGCACTTTTAAATTCGCTTAGTAGGGGGTGGAGATCAACTGGGTCCACTCGGCACGGCGGCCACTGATTGACCTATTGTAGCCTGCCCCAGGTGATTATGATGATGGAGAATTTGGTGGAATGAAGATTGGCAGGGGAAACTGAAGTACTCGGAGAAAACCTGCCCCAGCGCCACTTTGTCCACCACAAAGCCCACTTGACCAGACCCGGGATCGAACCGGGACTCCGCGGTGGGAAGCCAGCGACTAACCGCTTGAGCTATGACGCGGCCCTAACAGCACTCTTAGTATCAAGACTCGGATGATCAATGAACATGGAACAGTTTATGGTATGATAATTGGCAGGGGAAACCGAAGTACTCAGAAAACCTGTCATATTATCACTTTGCCCACCGCAAATTCCACATGAGCCGATCTGGCGTCAAACTCGGACCACCTCACTGGGAAGCCTGAGCTGTATGACGGCCTGCAACACTTCAATAAATATATCTGAAGAGGGAGGCACAAAAATTTGGTGAAAGCCACAATGGGATGTCATGCCAAAAAGTTGTGAAGCGCTGCTTTACTCAGCCTATACGAAATTTCGTAATGTGGTTGTATTACCTGTAATCTTTGAGCCCGGTCCGTATTCGTTGCTGGAAGCTGTGAGAATGTACGGTAGAGTTTCCGAAGGCTGAGACCTGGCCTGTCCATGGTACGGCTGATTGGGTCTGGGTTTTACACAGGCGTCCACTGGCGCACCATCAGGAAACCCTCTTACCGAAAAGGGCAAGACAGCCAGAAGAACACACAGAACTTGGTTCCTCAGAATCTGTCTTGAACCTGTCATTCTTGCCGGAGTTTTTATTGTACCAGAGGTGTTTCGGGTCACTCGTAAGTGTTGTCTGTCTTTGCTCACTGAAAGGACGTTACAGATATTTATTATTAAATTATTGACTCAAATTTTGAAGGGGAAAACAAGTAGAAACATAATTTTTCAAACACTCAAAATAACTTGAAGTACACAACATTGAACTCTCTATTATGTTATTATTGAAAACGTATTTGTTTTCTTCAGTACTTGAGTGAAGTTTTAGACAAAATAGATAAAGCAAAATACTTGTGTCGAATTGCAGTTCTTCGTATTACCAACCGCTGCTGTTTGCTGAAGCGAGTTTATGTACTCTCTAGTTCCGCCAGCCTCTGTATCACAGCGCTGCTTGCTGCAGACTAACAGCATGCGACTTCCACGTCTGTCCTATACAGAATACAAGAAGAACAAAATTAAAAAAGCTAAGATAAAAATTTAACTGAACACAGAAATGATTTGGCATTTCCTCTCCCGGCGTGTTATTTAACATTAAACTTAACCTCTTTTGTAAAACTGGTTTCTTTGCTGTTTTTTATTTTAATAGCCTATAGCTGATCGTGTTTTAGTCTTCTCAAGATGGTAGGTGGGAAAGATTATGTGCAAGGTTGTCTGTGATTGGTTATTTTTATTACATTCGCAAGTCCCACTCGTAAATGCATGCAATGCTGAAGCTGGTAGACAGTAAAATAAACGTAACGTAACTATTAATTTTAAATGGTAAATTCGTTTTTGTGTTAGACTATGTAAATTATCCTCCCATTTACATTTCAATGCTTTCATGTGATTGGTACATCAAGAAATCTTTCTTATAGTACGGTAATATTTTGATGATTATATTTGTCAGTCCAGTACCTTATTGGAGCACGCCGCAGAGTAGTTGGTTGAGGCACTGTGCTACAAACCGGAAGGTCGCGGGTTCCATACCTGATGAAGTTATCGGGATTTTCTACTGACCCAATCCTTCCAGCCGCAGTATGTTCCTGGGCCCGACTCAGCCTCTAACAGAAATGAGTACCAGGAATCTTCCTGGGGTGGTAAAGGGTGGGCGACGCGTAAGGCTGACAACCTCACCGCCATCTGTGAGCTGATTTCCTAAACAAATGTGGGAGCCTCGACGTCTCACGACCATATGGGCCTTCACTCTCTGTTACAGGGATAGCTTTATCTTCTTTTTTTACCATTTACCAGAACATTAATTATACTATAGAAGTATGTCAGTGATAAATAATACAGTTACGAACTTGTAGTCAGGTAGTTTTATGATGAAATGATCATATTATTGCATGGAAACCTCCAGAATCCTTTTTCCTCATGCAACATCAATTCTTTTTTTATATCTGCATAACGAAAAGTATTAAAATCTGTCAAGGAATTTAGACGTTGAAGAACTGACAGTATACAAGGAAGGAGAGAGAGAATTACAAGCATAATTAATACGAGCTGAAATGAAGGAATACAGAGATACGTAATGTTATAACGTCTGAAGACATATATGATGATTAAGGAAGTAAAACAGCTGATCTAATCGATGTAATATCAGTTGATGTTAATTGGTACGCATAGATGTTCTGATAAATAATTTTTGTTTTGCTTTGGAATATCCGTTGAAAATTCAGTTGTGTGTCACATTCATGAGAATGTTCCACTCTGAATACGGTTTTATGAACTTTTACTCTGTTTATTCTTTTTTTAAACACTTGTCATCTTCATTTTTTAATCATTGTGATATAGCTAAAAAGAATCATACTAACTGACATTTTGTGTAGCTTACAGAATATTCCATTTATGGATTTTTCTTTTGGTTTAAGTCGCATGAACTTTGATGGAAATAGAAAGCATATAATTAATTCATTTCTCTCAAATTGGCAAAAGTGTCACTACAGTAGAATTTTGATAACTTCACAAAGTGTCTAAAAATCCGCATAAGTATAAATTATATTTTTATGATGAAAATGTCTGACTTTCGAATCCATTGACCTCGAATCTGTCATCATTTAGGAAAATATACATTAACTTATTTACCTATACTTGGGATTTTGAAACTAATAATCCATGGATTTTCTTTCTAACAGAAATATACTTCAAGCTTACGATGTAGCGAATTTTAATGCACGTATGGCAATCCTTTTTAAAGAAATGTAGCAATGAGATAACGGTTTAATTGTTAATGTTGAATCTCTACTTAAGTCTTTGCACCGTATGGATATGATAAGTGTTGCAGACGTTTCGAAGATACAAACTTTCTACTCTGAACATGGAGGCAGCACATTACCAACACTACTTACATCCACATGACGCAAAAGCATACGAGCAAATCAGCATCAGAGATATATTGTATATTGTCACACCGGCTAGTAATACTTACGGATAATTATGTAACGTTACACTAAGTTATTGTGTGGACCAATGCGTGTAACGCGCTTGAATGGACGAGAATCTTATCTGACGGAGGCAACTTTCACCGCCACATCGTGAGATACGTCAATGAGATTCTGAGGGGGGGG
>NW_019735563.1:1380552-1458277 GCF_002891405.2 Cryptotermes secundus | reverse complement strand
GTGTCTACAGCGCCCTCGCGGACGGAGGGGTGGCTTTGAGAGGAAGGAACGAAAGGAAGAAGAAGATTACACAGATAGGAGCTTTATAATTTGTATTGTGGACGCCTACAGGAAGGGCCGCAAAATAGGTGTCTGTCTTAGGAAAAAGACAAAAATTTCAGAAGAAAAAGGTAATGTACCAAAAATTAAAGAAGAAGATTGAAATTATTGCCAAAAGTCATAGTATTCTACATACTGGAGCTGGGATAGCGCAGAACCAAAATGTCGGAATTCGAGTTCCGGTAAGGAACAAGAATTTTCTCTTCTCCAAGTCGTCAAAACCGGTTCTGGGACCCAACCACCATACTATGCAATGAGTACAGAAGTGCTCTTTCCCCGGGGTAAAGCTGCCGGGGCGTGAAGCTAACCACTCAAATCCGGCTTGTGTCGAGGTCAAGAAAACATGGATATATACATCCACTCCTCCATACGCCTCCATGGCGTAGTGCTTAGTTAAGCACATTGATAACTTTACCTTTTTTTATTCTATCTACTGCAGGGTGATTAATAAAGATATCCATATAACGGCCTGAACATAAGTTTATAAGCTAATCCTCTGGCTATCCCCGCTGGAAGGAATCTTTTGTGAAATTAGACCCCCTGGACGGGTGATCAGCCCCTAGCAAGGCCGTTACGTACACAGAACAACACAGACAGAATAAACGCGGGCAGACATCATTGCCTCGAGCGGGATTCGAGCCGACGATCCCTGTACTCGAGTAGGCGAAGACGTTGGCTGCGCCAGTTTTGCTATTGACGAGGTATTCAGATGTTTGAAGGAAACATCACGTGTTTTAACGGGAATATCACTTGAGATGATGAAAATGATATTATT
This sequence comes from Cryptotermes secundus, assembly GCF_002891405.2. Classification (NCBI taxonomy): domain Eukaryota; kingdom Metazoa; phylum Arthropoda; class Insecta; order Blattodea; family Kalotermitidae; genus Cryptotermes; species Cryptotermes secundus. The sequence goes on along the minus strand of NW_019735563.1, from coordinate 1,457,403 downwards.
CGTAAATTTTATGTGGAAACGTGTATAAATATTATGACAGGCAGACCGCTTAGCAGAACACGGGATATGTTGTTTGTTTGTTTGTTTTTTCTTGTTGAGTGTTTCGATCCTTCTTTCAGCCCGGTTATTAATCTCCTGTTATTGAATTCTCTTGGAAATGTTAACAAAAAATCGTTATTATGCTACAGACTCAATTACAGAGAAACAGGGCTGTCAAAAGTTATGAAACGTGTCATTAATTATTGATTATTAAAGTGTTTATTGATCTGATCTCTGATCTGAGATGATTATGAATTGAGAATTTATAATAATTAGGAAGTAGGCATTCGTGGACTACTTCAAATATTCTTTCATTTTGTGTCAGCGGCCAGACTGTGTGGCGTCAAAGGTCGGATCGATTGATGAATTATAAATTCGAAGGAATCAGTCGTGACGTAATCGACGTACTATCCCAGAATTTGCTCGAGTGACTGAGGTAAACGCCGATAAATTTCCGCCAGGACACCCCGTGTCCCCGGGCAAGATACGAACAACGGACTTTTCGACTACAAGCCTATACAATTCCTGCTGCGCCACCTCATTCAGCTTGCTTAATTAAGCACCATTCAATCAAGATGTATAGGGGAGCGTAGGTATAGATCCATGTACTCTTTACCTCATCACTATATGGAGTTGAGTGTAGAACTTCACACTCCGGTCGCTTTGCCCCTGGCACATCTGAAATGGAAGGGCTCGGGTGTCCCAAGGGAGGGATATTTGTGCTGTCCTTGCTGAGGTAACAATCCTGATTCCTAGGTCGCCCAGCCCGGCGATCTAACAAACTCCGTGCATTTAGTCCGCAAGCGAACTATACTGACCGAGCAACCGCCGCTTGTCGGCGAAGATAGTACCAACTTTAGCGGACAGAGGGTGTCGTATGGTCAGCGCAACGAATCCCCACGGCCGTTACTTTCGGTTTTCTAGACCGGAGCCGCTATTTCTTTGAGGAGCCGCTATTTCTTTGAACTAGCTCCTCAATTATCCTGACGAGGCTGAGTGGACTCCGTTCCAGACACACTACTTCTCAGAAAAATATTTGGTAGTTCCGGGAATCGAACCCGGATCTCTGGATCTGTAGCCAGGAACGCTGACCACTAGACCACAGACGGTCCACGGCATCATATCACAGAATGAAATTAACATAGTCACCACTGCCTTAACTTCTTATCTCGTGTGTATTCTTATAAAGTGTGGAGTTTATATTGATTTAAGTTTTTGACAGCCCTGCTAATGTTTGTGATGGTAAATGGGTTGGCTTCGTTCACGATTGATGACCCAGTGTTCATTTATTTGCCGTTGTCAGCGCGGCTGAGGCACATTAGAGCGTCGTGAGGCTTCTTAGTAACTGTTTATTGATTAGCCTAAGTTCCTCTTAGCTACTGAAAATTATGGCAAGGCGAAGCCCGGATGTCGTGACGCTTAATCTAAAAAAAGGGCATAAAAACTTCTTTCATATATTAATAGAGGTTAGGTGCCTGTATGCATCGTTAGCTACGCCGGTATAGTGAATCAGGGGTTTCACAGTGTAGACTTGTAGCATGGAATACCACCTAGCTGGTTGGTGTAGCGTCATAGTTCTAGACTCGTATTTGCAGGCTGTCCCTTGCAATTTATGTTGTGAAACCGAGCGTTCTGACTGATTTCCCTCAGAACCTCAAGAAAATGTGTGAATATTTTTGAAATAGGTCACAACCGGTTCCATATATATTATTCCTAACTCTTCGTTCATCTGTTACGTTACCCTCCGATGCTGTATAACGCAGCTATTGACAACGTCGTTAAATAACCAATAAAGAAGTGTGGGACACCTTCATAGACTTCCTCCCTGTGGATAGCAAGATAGCTTGCATACATCCCCCATTCCATATCATCACATCTCCTTCTACGTCTAGTCAGTTACTGTCTACAAGCTTGTGGTGTTTAAAAGCGTAATTGAGTGACAGGTCTGGATCTACTGCCCTGCAACTGCGCCTGTCTTAGCCACCAAAAGGGAAACGGATAAACAAGGCGAGAATAAGGAAGAAACAGAGTACAAAAATATGAATGAAATAAAAGAAAATTAGGAAAAAGATCGCGTAATTGTGCAGGTCACGTCACTGAAGAAGGAAGAGCAGAGAAAGCGGAACAAGATTAAGAAGAATACAGTGAAACGACAGGGCGAGGAAAGAGATGAGTGAGCTAATTAGAAGATTACAAAAATGTAGTAGTAGCAGTAGTAGTAGTAGTAGTAGTAGTAGTAGTAGTAGTAGGACCGCCTCTGTGGTCTAGTGGTCAGACTTCCTGGCTACAAATCCAGAAGTCCCTGGTTCGATTCCCGGCTCTATCAGATTTTCTGAGAAGTAGTGGGTGTGGAACGGGGTCCACTCAGCCTCGTGAGGATAATTAAGGAACTATTTCAAAGAAATAGCGGCTCCGGTCTAGAGAACTGAGATTAACGGCCATGGGGATCTGTTGCGCTGACCAAGTGATACCCTCTATTCGCAAAACTTGACACTAACTTCGCCGACAAGCGGCGGTCGCTCGGTCGGTATAGTTCGCTTGCGGACTAAAATCACGGAGTTCTTGTAGTAATTGTGGTACTACTACTACTACTAGTAGTAGTAGTAGTAGTAGTAGTACTAGCAGCAGTAGTAGTAGTAGCAGTAGTAGTAGCAGTAGTCGTAGTAGTAGTAATAGTAGTAGTAGTAGTACATTAAGTATGAGATCCCATAAAATGAGGGGCAGTTTAAAATGGGCGGGGAAAATGAAAAGGGAAGATGGGAAAGAGGCGAAAAAAAAATACGTGTATGATTGGAAAAGATTAAGAGGAAATATAGAAGAAATGTGAGGATTAGAATTATGTAAAGAAGGTGATTATGAATAGGAAGAGGAGGGGGAATTAAAGAATTACTTGGATATGAAAGAGATTAAGAAAATGTCGCAAACCTGACAGTTCACTGAATTCGATGCCCGTTTAAGCAACATTGTTTACGTATTTCGTTTGTAACTTAAGTTGCTTATTGCTTTGAAATCAGGCGATTGACGGTTGGGTTAAACAACATTAAAACCCTGGATTAATGAAGGAACTAATTGATTCAAAAACTCATTTATAATAAATAATATCTTAACATTTATTATCTATTTTTTTATAATTACAACTGTGACATAAAATGAAAATATACACATTTGAGAACAACAAAATAGATATTTTTTTTCTCTCAATACTTCAGTCAGGATATCTTAACATACTTATATTGTGGGTAATTGGTCATATTTTAAATATGAAATGAAATTATATAATCTTAAAATGAACAAAGATGATCTTGAAGCAAATATTTGAATATATATTCATGTACACATTGAGTGATACTTTTATCTAGCAATGGATGGCAAATATCTGTAAGTTAACTGTGTTGGACTTTGTGTTCTCACAGGTGGAACTACGTGACGAAGAGTAGTCTGTTAGTTAGACATATCAGAGGAACATATCACCTCCATATTCAGCACAGAAGAGTATACCAAACAAGCAAACCGGCAAGTAACATATTTCATTTTATTTTTGTCAGATTTTACGGTGTCAGAATATAGTAATGTTTAGAAGTAAGTTAAAATCTGAGTATTACAGTATATAACATTGTTACATGGCCATCAACACAGAAAACTTGTACGAATTTGTTGTGTTGACAGTTCTGTAACGGTAATATAGAAATAGACAACAGGATGAAAAAAATGAAGAAATTGCAGTATAGACTGGTAGAACTCTACATACGTTTCAGAGAAATTTCTTTTCTGCATGTTAAATATATCCTGAAGATGGAGGCAAAACGGCCCTCCAACCTCATAAGGTAATAAGCGTCATAGTTACCGTTATGAAAACAGCAGATATCTTCAGTATAAGTTCTCTCTCTCTCTCTCTCTCTCTCTCTCTCAGTGTCTCTCACTTTCTTGCCTATACAGGATTCCATTTTGAATACAATACTCCCTTAATAGAAATATTGCCGCATAACACAGAATCACACAACATGTATTTGACGTTGCGTTGCACCTGATGTGGGACAAAATTTCAATTTCATCTTTCAGTTTCATTTCATTTAATTTCATACGCGTGTTCATGTGAAAGGTAATGTTATGCTGGTTTTTAATCAAATAATTGATTCTATATTATTGTCGGTGTTTCCGTGTCATATAAACAGAAATTCCGACAATAAATTAGAATCACTCTGTGTAATTGTATTATCCTTAATTTCAGCACCAGGTGCAACGTGTCTATTTCCATGTATTTGAAATATTTTATGAAACTTAATACATTTAGACCATCTTCTAAATTTTGTTCACTATGTTTATTTAAGCACCACTACATGAAGTGGTGTGGGAGTGTGGAGGGAGACCTCCACGCATTCGTAAACACTGTGCTTGATGCAGGTGGCTATATATTTTCACGCCCGTTTCCTTTACTACTTTGTAAAAGTCACCCAGTATATTTCGTATTGGGTGTTGGATAGGCCCGCACTTCCCGTCTGAACACTGTGTAGAAGTGAAAAATCTCTGGAATCGAAACCCGATTCCTTGGTCATTCAGTGAATAGTCTAATCGGTGTACAAAATAAATTATTCTTTTTTTTTAGTTATTTTGATATATGTTTTGTTCTCGTGACCATATTTAAATTTATATGTCATTATGTGTTTTAGATAAGAAAGCAACAATTTTATTTGATTTATTGAAACTAGACATTCAAACTATAGTTTTAAACAAAGTACAAAACATGTTACAACACTCCTCGAATTCGTGTCATCTAGTTTTATGTAATTATATATACAGTAATGCGCAGAATTTTGTCCTGATAGGAACAGTAACCAAAGGACAATTAAAGCTATTTAAAAATTGTTTGTAGCAGCGTTACTAGAACACAATCCAAGCTTTAACAAATTCACTTGAATAAAATAAACCATATAATATAAATTTGCAATTAGGACTGTTGTTTTTAAGATATATACACTTGCGAATTAGTTACTCGTAGTAATAATGTATATTTGTCAGATCCATTTATCTCTCAATACATTAGAAATAAAATTTGTGCGCTGCAAAATTAATACTGTACATGTGACTGTCGTTATTCTAGGTTTCGCATATCCGTGGTTTTAATTTAGTGTCATGACCAGGGCCCGGATTTTGCTGACCTGAAAATATTGAAAAATGACCGAAAAAATCCAGAAAAATGACCTAAAGGAGAAAAGAAAGAACACTTCGCTTCCATGTTATTCATACATTCATGTATTTCAGAAAACATATGAAGAAAAATTCCCTAAAATGGCCAAAAATGACAAGAAATACCCTTAAAAGTCCAAAAATTTACCAAAAAATTACCCCCAAAATGAAAAAAATGACCTTAAACCTAAGAATGTCAAAATATGACAAAAAATTACCTATAAAATTTACATTTCTGTAACCAGCAGCTCATATCCGAGATTTATATATTTAAGAGCATCGCATAGGATACAAGGAAAAAAAGATGACATGTCATCATAATCCGGGCCCTGGTCATGACGTAAATCGGTAATCTCTAATTTGTCTCTTTAGAAGCCGCCGCGCATGTCCAGTGAGTTGCGCGCGCACTTTCCGTGACTCGTCCAACCATTTTGATTCGGTTATGGCGTTTCCATCTCTTCCACAATGATAAGTATTCGTTGTGTTTCCCGTTTTACGCGTTTTCGATATACGCGGAAATATAACTGAATCATTAAATGTTTTAGTACCTCGAAATTCTTTTTTAATATCAATTAATTAACGTTTTGTTACTGTTAGTATTCTGTACTTCTAACCCTATCATGTTTCATTAATCTTATAGCTTCTTTATTTTCCAGATTTATTAATTCGCGTGTCGTAATATGCTCCTTCAATAAAATTAAAACTCTCGTGAATGTCTGTCCCAGGCACAAGTCCAGCACGGCTGCAGAACTACCTTGAAACAAAACGGTAATGCGGTGTCAGCATAGGGTGCAACATAACACGGTACACGCACGTCCAAATGCTTAACCCTTCCTGTTCTATAGCGTTCTGTGTTCTGGGGCATAAAACCTCGTAGCGTGGTGAAAGCCAACCGACGTTTCGGAAGTACCATTCTTGTTTATATTTAAAGATACTTTATTGCATTAATTTATTTTCATATTAATGTATATTTCACGTTGTTCATATGTTAGAATTAATTACACTTAAATTCCGAGAGCTGTCGGAACATATTTTTTTACCGATATTCTCGAAAACCAAGAAATAAAGACAAATATCTAGTAATTAAGCGAGATATATCGTGCGTGGAATAAAAAGAAGTAAAAAAAATGGCACTTACATGGCACGGAGCAACGAAATACAACGTAATCTCTCATTATAATCTGGCAAGTTTCTGTTTAAGTGCCTGGAGAAGAAAGCGTAAATTGTGGTTTTAAAAACGTTTCGAGCACCCTGTACAAAATAACTATTAACACTGCCTATAGAAAATAGAAAATATTAGTCTTAGTTTCATATCATGATTCTCATAACTGTAACCTGAACAGGGATGTGACACCGTGTAGTCTGGTAGAAGGATCCTAACATCTCTTCAGGGCTGAAAAAGAGGCCAACCACCTTTTATCTGTTTCTTGCTGGTTGTCTGCTTGGCTTATTCTTCGACCCTGAATATGCAGGCAGAACGTTCCTTAATAACATACTTGAACTATTAGACTGCACGGTGTCAACTCCCAGTAGGTAGTACTTTTCATAGTAACTGTTGTGAGAACATTAGATCAAAAATTAGAATAACAGCGTTAACATAGAAACAAGTAAGTTGTTCATGTACTTAACCAAGCACTAAGCCATGAAGGCGTATGGGGGAATGGATGTATGAATCCACGTATTCTTGACCTCGGCACTATTTGGAGGCGAGTGATCAGCTTCACTCCTCGGCCGATTTACACCCGGGGAAAAAGTTCTTGTTTTTAATTGGATAGGAGGTTGGGTGGGCCACAGAGCCCGTCTGAACAACGTGGAGAAAAGAAAATTCTTAATCCTACCGGGACTCGAATTCCGACCCCTCTGTCGTCCAGCCTGTGGCCAGTCGCTATACCGACTGAGCTCTCCCGGCTCTTACTGAAAAAAATTGGATGCTTTAATGTATAGCAATTATAAACTGACATCAAATTATAGATGCAACTCCAACTGGATTTGAGATTCAGCATAATGGGTTATGTACATTCGGATTATTCAGTTACATGAATGCATTTAATTAATGTAATTATGGGTGTAATAATCGTTCAGAATTAAAGGGGAAGCCCCATCATTTATTGTATAAGCTTTCGTACTATTAACATCCTATGCTCCCATATTCCTTTCCAGCCCCTACATGTTATCGGGTGATGCGTCGAGGCCGACGTTTAACGCAATCCCCAACGAATAACACGCACAACTACTCGTAAACCGTCTGCTTAATATGGTTTGTTACATTTGTCGCTCTATATCACAGTGTTACAAGTACTCACAGAATAGACACGATAAACTGAAAAAAAGTAGTTTCGCTCGTCCCCTTCTTACTACATAACTGACGTTCATGCAACATGTTAACGTTTGATAATTCGTTGCTTTCGTAACCTGAAATTGTATGCTTTCGGAGCATTCGTCTCATCATTACATATATAGTAAACCCTCGCTAATCCGGACTGATTGCAAGGGAAGTTATCCGGATTAAGTGATAACCCTAAAAGACAACAAAAGAAACTTAGAAAAAATAATTATACAGATAATGAAGATGAAAATAAATAAAAAAATATCGCTGCAGTAATTTCTTCCTCTGTCTNGAAGTTATCCGGATTAAGTGATAACCCTAAAAGACAACAAAAGAAAGTTAGAAAAAATAAATGGAAAAAATATCACTGCAGTAATTTCTTCCTCTGTCTGAAGCTGAAATCCAGGGTCTCCTTCATCCAGCTGAAGCCAATCTTGGATATTTTCTTCCATGGTTTCAGTCTCTCCAGCTGCCCTCAGCACAGTCTGAAACTCCTCTTTGCCCTACAAATCCCACGTGTCTTTTAAAGTACGTACTCAACCTTAACATAATTTTTATTTCTTTTTATTTTTCGATCCTGAATAACTGTAACAGGATTAGCGAGGGTTTAGTGTACATATAGAAGGATGTTACGATTAAACGTGTATAACTACATTACTATTTTATGATTTTATTTATGTGTTCCAATAGACGTAATTTTATGTTTAAGGTAATTACAGATATTCTTATAACTAAGTGCACATGCGAGTATGTGTATGCATACATAGAAAGCTCAGTATCGGTGAGCGGAAATACTTAAAATTATTAGCAGATATATACATTTTCCCACGCGCTTATATCCTGTATCGGACGTTGACCTTTGCACAGGGCTTTAAGTAGAACTATAACCATACCGTGCCGGGTCACAAACACGGAACTACTTTTAAAACACTAACATGAAAAGTAAATTTGCCATAACTTTAAGCGTATGGTCTTTTGGGCTGCAATACAGTATATATAGAAGAGAAACCAACGTTTCGGAGGAATATATAGCTTCCATCTTCAGGGTCGAAATGTAAGCTAACATGAAATAGAAGACGGCAGGATCACATCCACTTCTTAGTTATATATTTGCTTCAGAGCAAAATTCTTTTAAGTCGTTGTACAGCATTTGTGTGTAGAGTTTTAGGACTTACCATTCTTCATACGAAGTAATTTATTTGGGAAATTTACACCGACGTAAAAATGTCCGGTGTCTGGCAGGGTCACATGAATTGAAGTCGAATATAAGGCATATAAACCAGACTTGTTCATTGTGCCCTTGTTACTGGTCGTGGTATTTCTGGAGCCAGGATGCAACTGTGTTGTAGTTCTTGTGATGCCAGTCTACACGTAGTGTCAGTTCTTCCAGTTCCTGTTCCATCTTAAGTTCAGCGAAACTAAATTTCCCTTTGTTTGTCTCGTAAAACTCTTTGGCCTGAAACATATAATGAAACTATCATAAGGAAATATTCACTGTCCGAATTGCGTCTCCCTTTATATCTACTACTTTTTCTGTCACGTAATAACATCACGGTCATGTCCAGGGTCGGTCTAGAGTTTCTTGCACCTGCTGGGATTCGAGCCCCGATTGATCGGCTATCGAACCCCTCTCTATACCGATTGAGCCATAAACCGCGGAGTGCCAATAATTTATTGGAATTAGAAGCATCATTAAAGTTTATATCCAGATATTAGTTCCACCATCCACTTAACTTGCTCCCCTGCTTCTTAATATAATCCTTAATATTGGACTTAATGAGAATTCCTTCACGGTATGTTTGCTGCGTGACTAGATGGAGTGGAACGGGCGGACTAGAACTGACACGGCGGAAATAATACAGATGAATCTCATTACGCTCGTAATTACGTCCTTGAAAGCGTCTAAAACGGAAAAATCTCACCTCTCGAACAATTATAATATTGCAGAAGTATTAAGGAATAACATGAGTGAGTCAAAATAACAGGACAAGTCAACGGGTTTGCGCGCGCAGCTCAATGAGCCCGCGCGGTAGCTTCTACCATTGCTACGGATAGGATATTTATGTTCTCGTTACACTGAGATAACGAAAGCGGCTATAATGAGAGTTATCGGCACTTTGATAATTGTATTTTATTAGGTAAGCACATATATCGTATGCTTATCTGAGTCATAACGTAAATACAAAAAAAAAAAAATCCTGGTTGTACGGAGATACATGCTAAAGAATTTTTCTTATGGTAATTTTATATAATTAAACGCAAACTCAAGGCTTTGACTGTCATCCGAACGGAAACTCACTCATCCGAAAGCCCTTCCGAACAAAAATGAATACATTGGAAAGAAAACGGATACCATATGAACGCCGAGTCAGTTCGAAAGTACACTTTGCTTTTTATTTGTCTATGTTTTAAAACATTTTGCTACTTTTCAACGATTTTAACAAATTTGTTGCTATTTCTGTAGCGTAATATAGCTTATAGCATGGTATGTTCCATTTCAGGCAGTACAGTTGTCGATTTCTATTTTCTGAGTAATTTATTTTTGTCTTTTGCGAAAGTAGCCGCTAGTTAAAACGTTGCGACTGAAGATTCAGATTACAAAATTTTGTTTCACTAATTATTTCCGGGAACGTAAGTATTCCTAAGATCGGGGGTTGGCTGTAGAAGATCTATCCATTTCCAGAACTCACACTTAAGTTGAAATAGTTTTGCCACTCAGCAGATACTAAACATATGAAACTCAGTTTACCAGAGTTTGTTCCTGACAGATCCACTAACTGGTCAGTTGTGGCTTGCTGCTTACCTAAACGATGCCTAAGCAAGGGAACACTTGCAATTATTCCAGTCATTAAATACTTAAATGGCGTCGTGCATCTTAAGTAATCAAAGTTTTCATGATGGTGAATATTAAATTCACTCTCTTCTGAAATGTGAAGTGTACTTCTCTACCCTGAAGATGAAGACAGTATGTTCCTCCTAAGTTTGGTACCAAACGACATGTGATCACGTCCGTTCCAGAAAGCCGCAATTATTCATTTCTAATTGAAGGGACTGTATCATGAAATTAGTTTAGTAATCACGGCCATGCCATTTTGACAACAACGGTGCATGGAGGCACGCATTCAGTAGTCTGCATCGTAATATCTGTGATCCTCATTCCCCTGGGCTTTTCTATTGATCTAGGGCACCTGCCTTGTTCTGTACGGCAACATCTCTCTAGTGCTGAAATGGAGCAGCTACATAAGTCTTAAGTCGAGTTCTAAAGTGGAGCGTCTACCTAGTTTTGATGTGGATCACCTATGTTTTGTGAACTGGAGCGTGTACCTAGTTCTGGAGTAGATAGTCTGCCTAGTTTTGAAGTGGGGCTCTACCTAGTTCTGAAATGAAGCGTCTACCTAGCTCTGAAATGGAGCTCTACCTAGTTCTGGAGTAGAGTGTCTGCCTAGTTTTGAAGTGGATCATCTACTTTTTGTGAACTGAAGCGTCTATCTAGTTCTGAAGTGTGAGTCCTACCTTATTCTGAACTGGAGAGGCTACGTAGTTCTGAAGTGGAGCTCTACCTAGTTCTGAAGTGGAACGTCCATGTAGTTTCGAAGTGTAGAATCTACACACTTCTCTCTGAACTGGAGCATCTGCCTTGTTCTGAACTGGAGCTCTGCCTAGTTCTGGAGTGGAGCGTCCATATCATTTTGAAGTGGAACATCTACACAATTTTTTCTGAACTGGAACGTCTACCTAGTTCTGAAGTGGAGCTCTGCCTAGTTCTGAAGTGGATCTTTACCAAATTCTGAAGTGGAGCTTCTATCCCGTTTTGATGTGGATAATCTACTTTATTGTATACTGGAGCGTCTACCTAGTTCTGAAGTAGAGAGTCTGCCTAGTTTTGAAGTGAAGCTCTAACTAGTTCTGGACCGGATTATCTGCCTAGTTCTGAAATGAAGCGTCTACCTGGCTCTGAAATGGAGCGTCTATCTAGTTCTAAACTGGAACTTTTATTTAATTCACAAAACTTACCCCAAACCCTGAATTTAAGGTCTCAGTCACCGCATAAACATTTCCGGAAGCTGATAAAAATTGAAATTAAATCGTTGTTACAGCTTGTGTTGAGCTTGCGCCTCATTTGATCAGTTTCAAGCCCAAATTAATTTCCGAGAGACGTGTAATACTTACGTCTTTACTGTCGCGCTCTGTTGTGAGTCCGGATATTGATCCGTGAAGGATGTCGGCCATCAGGAACTCGTCTTTACCAAATCTGCGGAAAATATTTACAGTTTAGTGATATCAGCTGTTTATTATAGTTCCATGTTCTAGGATATTACACCGTGTAGTCAGTTGAAAGTTAACCAACATTTCGGAGGAACTTATTGCCTCCATCTTCATGATTCAAAACTAACTCAAGCAAGAGCCTTCATGTTCGTTTCTTACTTTGCTTACTCTTCAGCCCTGAAGATGGAGGCGATATATTTATCCGAAACGTTGGTTGACATTCAGCATACTACACGTCGTTATAGCCCAGAAGATAGAAATCTTAATAATGACCGTAGTGAAAACCTCAAATCCTACAAACATTCATTGATTAAATTTGAATGCTCTATCAAACAAAAAACACAATCTGTGACCTGTAGTCCGCAAGCGAACTATACCAACCGAGAGACCGCCGCTTGTCGGCGAAGTTAGTGCCAAATTTTGCTGATAGAGGGTGTCGCGTGGTCAGCGCAACCGATCCCCACGGCCGTTAATCTCGGTTTTCTAGACCGGAGCCGCTATTTCCTTGAAATAGCTCCTCAGTTATTCTCACAAGGCTGACTGGACCCCGTTCCTGACCCACTACTTCTCAGAAAGTCTGATAGCGCCTGGAATCGAACCAGGGACCTCTGAATCCGTAGCCAGGATCTCTGACCACTAGACCACAGAGGCGGTTACATGCTGTATTAGATGGTTTATTATTAAATTCAGCTTATGAAAGAATAACAATATCTGTAAAATTAAAGAATTAATCGATGTTAATTTTACTATATAGTGCAACTTAAATACCAAGACAAAGACAGACGCGTCCATAACAAGGGCTTACAGCGGGAGAGAGCTGTAAGTGGGGATGTCAGAGAACGTTTGGAAACAAAGAAGAGGACAGAATAAATTAGACAGTACCAAAGAAACTGGAAGGAGAATCCAGAACCTTACCATTACAAGGGACTTGCTCTAGTCATGCCGGAAGACACGAAATGAGACGAACTAGGAAGAGATAGAAGGACAGGAAGAAATTTATCGTCGGAACGGGTAAAAGGTAAAGTTGTACCTGTGCTTATCTAATTAAGCACTAAATCATTAAGGCGTATGGGGGAGTGGATGTATAGACCCATATTTTCTTGACCTCGGTACTAGTTGGAGGTGAGTAGTCAGCTTCACGCACCGGCCGCTTTACCCCCGGGGAAAAGGGCCCCCAGTATGTATTGGATAAAGGTTGGGTGGACACCAGAGCTGGTCTGAACGACATGCAGAAGAGAAAATTCATGGCCCTACTGGGACTCGAACTCCGACCTCTTCCAGTCACTATACCGACTGACTTATTCCGGCTATTCGGAACGGGAATTAAGCCAAATATGTGAGACGGTCTAATAAGAAGTAAAGTTTATGATGAAGCCGGAACAGGCGTATTCTTCAAGTTCTAAATAATGGGACAATTTTTCATGTTAAAACTTCTACGAAATATAAAAAATGATGTTGGCTATAAACTTACTTGTCGTAGATGGTACTCCAGTTGTTCCTGATGTAGTTGAATGCCACCCTGGAGCCGACGGCATTGGATGATATCTCATCCCAGACAATGATTGCGTCCTGGAGCCGTATGTCTCCACCAGTCTCGAGACTTTTCTCCAGCAACCTGTAGTTCAGCGACAAAGCAGAATCTCGCCTTACTTTTATGTGTTTTGTCATTTGTAACATGGTCCCCGCGCGTTCTAAACCTGTTCCATATTGTATGAACCAGACGATGAATACGTGTGGGTTCGATAAAGTTGTTTTCCTTTAAATCCCCTCTGAGGGACTCTTATTCCAATTGTAAAAATTTTAAATGAAAAAAAAATTGTAACAAATGTACGCAGGTGTCTCACAGGTTTCATTTTCCGTACATCCCCCCCCACATTTCTCTTCTGCCTTTTTCATATTTTTTTTCATTTTTATATTCTTTAATGTAATTTTATTATTTCTTCTATCTTCCAACGAAAAGAAGGGAAAACAAGAAATTGCCACGTATACTGTGCAAACTGAAAACATACGCTTGATTTCCGGGCGAGTCATGCTGTTTCATAAACTCCGTGGCTTTAGTCCGCAAGCGAACTATACTGACTGAGCGACTGCCGCTTATCGGCGAATTTACTGCAAACTTTAGCGGATAGAGGGTGTCGCATGGTCAGTGAAACTGATCCCCACGGCCGTTAATTTCGGTTTTCTAGACCGGAACCGTTATTTCCTTGAAATAGCTCCTCAGTTATCCTTACGAGACTGAGTGGACCTCTTTCCAGACCCACTATTCAGAAAATCTGGTAGCGCAGGAAATCGAACCCGGGGCCTCTGGGTCTGTAGCCAGGAACTCTTGACCGCTAGACCACAGAGGCCGTCAATGCTGTTTCCTAGTAACATTTAATCTTAATTTTACTGAAGAGGCAAAATTTCAGTTAGGTATTCTCATTATTGCCTCGCCTATTCTTCGTTAGAGGACAGTAATGTGTGAACTGCTGATGACAGTTCTGCGTTACAGAGCGCCTCCGTGTCGGAATGTTTGATACAAATAACTACATTGATGAATGCCGATTTCTGGGACGTGGTGCCGTGTAGATATTTTGTAAACCGACGTTTCGGGGGAACGTATCGCGTACATCTTCAGGGTATAAAGATCCTCGAGCGAGGAACCAGCGTGAGCAGATGACTGCAATCTGCATTGCCCTGAAGATGGAAGCAGAATATTCCTCCAAAACGTTGGCACCCATTCACCAATCTACATGGCGTCACATTCCATGAGACCTTACTTCTATACTCGTATCCGTGATAACCTTAAATCTCACATGACGGATGTGAATTTTAATTCAACAGTTCTCTTTCTCAGAACAGATTGGTGTAGAAATAATGCTCTAGACTTGAACTCAGGAGGTTCTTGGATCGAATCTCTGTAGGTTTATGACCATCTGAACTGAGATTTTTCATCTATTCCCTTAGACCCTCCACAAATATTCCGGGATAGTACCTCGAATAGGCCACGACAATTTTTTCCTTTCATATTCTTTATTCATTATACATTCTACCGTCCGACTCTGTATAGGCTTGACACTGTCGTTAAATAACCTACTGAAAGAAGAAAGACTATCACGTGTCCTCCATTCACCTCCATACTCCTTTATATACTCGTACAGGTTTATCACCATACACTAAATGTACACGTAGTTCGTGTATGCTTAGGCTAAAACATATCTGAGGTTACATCATAGTTTGAGGAGGCAACCTTACGGAAGAAAACTCCCGTGTATACAAGAAAATACAGGATGCTCAATCAAGGAGGAAATTTCGCAACACCGCTGATCGGGCCCAATATTCCTCACAGAATGCTACTGTAACTGTAACGGTGCGCGTTTATCAGCGCTAATGGCTCATTCTGCTATCAGCAGTTACAGCAGCAATCTGTGAGGAATGTTGGGCCGGGTCAGCGGTGTTGCGAAGTTTCCTCCTTAACTGAACGCACTGTACAATCTAATATATTTCTAGTGCTTACACAGCAATATACGTTAATGTATTAAGCCCCTCAAAGTTTACTCACGTGATGAGAAGCCATTCCTGATGCGTGCACACTAGACTTGAGAGAAGCACTTCCGCTTCGGAAGGTCTGTCCTCAGCCGCCAGGTAGCGCTGGAGTAGGAAATTCCATTCAGCGCGGCCTCCAGACCTTACAGCGGTGCAGTACACTACGCGCCTTACATCAACGCGGATTCTGCAAAAACACGCTCGCATGTACGTCATTCGGACAGACTGTGCTTTCAGGCTTATCTGGATCCGCACATTCTGACAGGAATAACTTTGTGATCCAACTTAAGGGAGAGTTTTGTCTGGACATTCAGTTCGCAGCATTTTACCTTGTCGTCTGCTGTCTGATAGCGAGAAGAGGTAAAGTTGACCCTGTGCTTAACTAATTAAGCACTACGCCATGAAGGCGTATGAGAGACTGGATGTATAGATCCATATATCCATATATAGATCCATCCACGACACTAGCTGGATGTAAGTGGTGAGCTTCAAGCCTCTGCCGCCTTAACCCATTGAGTAGGAGGCTGGGTGGACCACAGAGCCGGCCTGGACGACATGGACAAGTGAAAATTGTTGACCCTACTGGGACTAGAACTCCGAACCTACGGTCGTCCAGCCCATAGCCAGTCGCTATACCGACTATCCCGGGTCCGAAGTTTAAAATATACAAAAGTATAATTCTACATGTAGTTTCGTACGGGTGTAGAACTTTGTCTCTCACAATAGGGGAAGAAAAATAGGGTATTCGGGGAGGTTATTAAGGAAAATACTGTTTGTAAATGGGGGTTGATTTAGCAGGCTGCTGGAGAGATGTACCCAGTGAGGAATTTCATAATAAGATCTGAAAGTTTGTGACGATGGTACATTAATACAAATATTATGTGTCTGGACATTATCCATCGTCCTGTCTTTTTCCAAAAGCACCGTCTTGTTTATTTTTCAAAACACGACGTTTCGGAGACGATTCTCTCTCCGTCTTCAGGTAAAACCTACTCAGTTAGGCCCAATCAATAGAGCTAGTACCTATCTCCGATCGATTGGGCCCAACTGAGTAGGAACTTCATAATATGTACTTACCACCAAATATTATTTTAACAATCGAATCAAGGAGGATGTGCTAGACATGTAACACGCATGGGAGGGAAGATATAAGCTTATATAAAGTTTTAGTTCTAAAACCTGAAGTAGAAAACCACGAAGAAAAGTAATAGAGGCAAATCGGAAGATATTATTAAACTGAATTTTAGAAAAAATAGGATGGAAGGGTGTTCAAATCAAAATTAGATTCAGGAGGAAGTTAAGCGGAGACTGAATTAGGGAAATGCCTGCTACTATTCAGTCCAGAACCTTTTAGGATATACAAAACTATAATTTTGCCTGTGGTTCTGTATGGGTGTGAAACTTGGTCTCTGACAATAAGGGAGGAACACAGACTGAGGGTGTTTGAGAACAGGGTGTTGAGGAGAATATTTGGACCGAAGAGAGATGAAGAGACAGGAGGTTGGAGAAAACTGCATGATGAGGAGCTTCATAACTTGTACTCTTCTCCAAGTACAATTAGAATGGTCAAGTCAAGGAGGATATGGTAGGCAGGGCATGTAGCACGAATGGGGAGAAGAGGAATGTATATAGAATATTGATGGGAAAGCCAGAAGGAAACATATGACTAGGAAGACCAAGATGTAGGCGGGTGGACTATTAAAATGGATCTTTGAGAGAATGGGATGGTATGGACTGGATTGATCTGGCTCAGGATAGGGACCAGTGGAAGGCTCTTGTGAACACGGTAATGAACCGTCGGGTTCCATAATATTTTGGCAAGTTCTTCAGTAGCTGTACAAACCGTCGGGTTTTCAAGAAGAGCTCAGCTCCGTGAAGTTAGTTAGTCGCTTGAAACACGAATTTTGTATTTTAACAATTTTGGATATTATGATTGAATTCTGAGTACCCGCAGCAAAGCCAAAGTGAAAAAAAAATGAGCCATGTTAGGGCAGCAGTCATTCAGTGAAAATACAGCAAGAAATGTCGATAAAATTAACACACTTGTTGAACTGTTTATCCTTTAACTGTTCAATAATTATTAGCTGAACCATCGACTCTGGAAAAAGCATACGAATAGTTCCAAATGTTTATCAAAAGATGGCAGTGTATATACAATTTGTCGCTGATCATGCAGCATTCATATGAATGCGCAGGTTAGAGAACGGGTTATTCCGGGAGTAATAGGCAAAGAGATACATCATGGAAAGGTATTTTAATTGAACATGTAGGAGGAATGCATCTGATGATAAGTACAACATAAGACAATACGAGTTTTTACACTTACGGATTTTCCGTGTCTGGACTAGATGAATTGGTCCACTGTTGAAAGAGATCCTTCGCCCAAGTGACCACAGCGGGGTCACCCATCCTGCTTAGCCATGCGAGGACATTGGGACGTAGTAGGGTCTGTGGCTGGGTTTCGTTGGGTGTGGGTTCAAACCCCATGTTGTTCTTCAGTGTCGCCAGGGCCTTGAGCATGTAGTCCTGAAATGGTAGTGCCAATTACAGTAAGATGCATTGAATTTTTCAATTGACCTAATCCTTCCAGCCGCACTGTGGCCCCAGGGGTCGACTCAACCTCTAATAGAAATGAGTACCAGAAATCATCCTGGAGGTAAAGGGCGCCCGGCACAAAAGGCCGACAACCTCAGCTCCATCTGTGGGTCATTGTCTAGAAAATGCGGGTGCCTCAACGTCTCACAACCGTATGGGCCTCCACCGCCTGTTAAAGGGATAGCTTTACCTTTTTTTAGGATGCATATTTTGTGTTTTGTCTGACGTTTTCAGCCTCTAGGTATTAATTCTTTTGGGGGCTATATTACCACTTTGCCTACTTTAGCTGATAGACGATGTCGCGTGGTCATCGCAACGAATCCCCACCGCCGTTAATTTCGGTTTTCTAGACCGGAGCCGCTATTTCTCCATTCAAGTAGCTCCTCAGTTATGTTCACGAGGCTGAGCGAACCCTGTTTCAAACTCACTACTTCTCACAAAATCTGGTAGCGCCGGGAATCGAACCCGGTACCTCTTTATCTGTAGTAAGGAACTGTGACAAGTAGACCACAGAGGCGGCAGTAACTTCGTCTTAAGCGGCGGTCGCTCAGTCGGTATAGTTCGCTTGTGGATTAAAGCCACGGAGTTTGTTTGTATTACAACTGTGTGTGTTTAGATGTAGCGTTGAAAGGTTGAGCAATGAATTGGGGATGATTTGGAAACTGCCTTGGCGTAATTGAGGCAACTATCCCGATAATTACTTGGAGGGCCTGAGAAAATTAAGGAAAACGTCATTCAGAACGTGTACCATCCGAGATTCGAACAGATCACCTGCCGATTACGAGCCTGGAGTGTTGCAGTCCACAGAAACTCGGTACTTGCTTTCGATCTGTTAAATGGAATTTTGATATGGGCTGAACTTGCAATACCTGGAAAAGGCCGTACGCCGGCGTCTGCCTCAACATGGTGTTCAGGAACCTCATGTTGTCAAACACGGCCTTCCACGGCACGTAGTGGTTCTCTCTGGTGGCGAGGTAACGGGTCATGTTGAGGGCAACATCGTAATCAAGAACTCCGGCCCGGGCGAGGTTGAGGGCGTCATCAAGTAGCTGGGCTCTAGTGCTGGCGGACAGCATATCCTGTGGCGGAGAGCTGAGCAGATACGACGCCAGAAGCCTCCAGTTTTGGGTGTCATAGTTAACACGGTAGTAGCCTGAGGAATTATAGACAGTTGTTGACGCTGATATGATTGGTACGTTGTGTAATTATGTCCTTTCGGTTTTAGAGGCAGAAATAATAAACTGAGAAAAGGGAAGAGATGGGGGAAAGGACGGAATGAATGAATGAATGAATGAATGAAGAAATAGGAAGAGTATGTGAGGGCGAATTTAAGGAAATGAACAAAGGGAGAACGGAGGGTGGAAAGAAAGAAAATAAAATAAAACGAAGAGAGAGAAGAAAAGAAAGGATTTAATGAAAGAAAATGAGGTATGACGCAAAGAAACAAAGGAGGGACGCCGGGAGAAATGAAATAAAAAGAAGAAAGAAAGGAAAAAGAAATAGCAGAGAAATAAAATAAGGAAATAAAGAGGAATGAAAGGAACTAATAGAGGAAGAAAAAGGATAATGTTCAGGAGACTTGAAGTAAATAAAGAAATATAGGAGGGACGACGGGAGGAAAGAAAGAAAGAAAAGAAAAATAGAAAGCTATGGAAAAAGGATAAGAAAGAAGAACGAGAATAGAAAGAAAGAAGGGAGAAAGCGAAACGTGAAGTAAATAGATCTGGTCTGGTAATTTTCGATGGCCCTCGCCAGCACAGTCATTAGTGGTTTCGGGCTCCGCGGCGCCCACGACGATTCTTGACTGAATCGCGAGAGACCGACTGAATCAGAAATAAATATATATATATACATATAAAAGATTTGGTGCAATAGATCCCCGGGCAGATGGGTGGGGGCTGGTGCCCCGTCCTGGATAATAGGGACAGGGACATTGGCTAGGGAAACTTATGCAGAACGTACCTGTAGCATCGATGTTAAATAGCACCCAGTTCTTATTGTCGACTCCTGTTTAAGCCATATTCTTGGTAAAGTTCTCCTGTCAGAGTTGGCAGCATTGTTCATCTCCTCTTGCGTAACATAGCTGACTGGGATGTACCACAGTGTGTCGGCTGAGGAATTATCCAGGGTGAAACGAACCTGCAATGGAACACAAAATATCCTGTGACCGCTGTTGACAATTCAGCTAGAACTCGTAATATCTGTTACGCGCATGCGCCGCACATTTCTGCCACCATGTTAGGAATCACCTGGACAGAGAGATGGCAGTGGTGGACCAATTGCTTGGCCTCATAGATCGCCAGACTTAACCCCAGTGGATTTTATCTTGCGGGGTTATGTGAAGAACATTGTCTACCAGGTTAAGATCAACGACCTTCAACACATGAAAGCCCGCATAACGGATGCTGTGGCTACGGTAACACCAAACATGCTTCAAGACTGGATATTTGTCGTGCCACCAAGGAAGCCCACGTTGATATTCATTGAGAAAGTTATATACTCAGATAAAGCTTTGCTAGCTCCCTTCGTAATGGTGTAACCCATTAATGTGCATAATAAATGCTTTCTGAGGTAAGTAAAAATAAAGTTATCCCTGTAACAGGCCGTGGAGGCCCATAGGGTTGTGAAACGTCGAGGTTCCCACATTTTCTAGGCAATCGGTTCGTAGATGGCGGTTAGGTTGTCAGCCTTACCCCTAGGGAATGAAACCATTTTGTAGGAGGTTGGTTGGGGCCCAGAGTCGGCCTAGATGCTGTTCACGACAGATAAATCCCTTGCCGCTGGCTGGAATCGAACGCCTAGCCTGTAGTCATCCGCTATACCAACTGATCTGGCACTGGGAAAGTTTAGTTACGGGTATGACCGTCGTCATGGCACGCCAGTGTTGATATGTGTGTCTGACCTGAGAAAGAACGGCCGAGCCTGCGCTGTAGTCCCGTGTGACGGTGAGTACCGGGTAACCTCCTTGCAGTGTCCAAGTGTCCATCACTTGCTTCACCGTCACGTTGGGCGGTAAGGAGGAAGCGGCCTTCTCGCGAATCTCTTCCGTAAGAGCTTCCCACAGGTCGCCTTCTTCAGCATTTCTGTACTTCCTTTAAACAGCAACAATAAGGGCAACAACAATCGTGAACGAAGGAAATGACTCAAAATTACATCCACGAAGAAGATTTTCGTATCTCGTCCCCAAATTTAAGAACTTATTTACTGTGACAAATAGAACCGTTTCTAGGCAACGGCCAGAAAGACGCGCACGCAACAATAGAACCAGCGTCGCAATGAAATGTCCTTGACTATAATCGATTACATTGAAATGGAGAAAACATATCTGTGGGATGCACGGGTATATATGAGCGCATAATATTATTTAAAATAAAAATGTAGGTTATGGATATATAGATTTGATTCGTTTGGCTTAAGATAGAGTCAAGTGGAAGTCTATTTCGTAAACAAACTATTGAAACTTCAGGGTTCATAAAACTTTGGGAATTTGTTAAAAAGTTGGAAGATTATAAGCTTCTCAATAAGGATCCTTTTTCAAGAAGTTACTTACTAAGGAAAGTATCCTTACCATTTATTTAGGTAACGTGTTAATCCTTTCCGTAGGACATCTTCCGTCAAACTGTTGTTCAGCATTCGTATAAGTGATGCACCTGTCGGTAAGCAGAAGGCAAATTGCATAATTAGGAAGAGAATCAGCGGTCAGGCCCATAGGGTTGTGAGACGTCGAGGTTCCCACATTTTCTAGAAAATTGGCTTACAGATGGCAGCAAGGTTGTTAGCCTGACGCGCCGGCCCCCTTTTACTCCAAGAACATTCCAAGAATATTCCTGGTACTCATTTCTGATAGAGGCTGAGTCGACCCCAGGACCAAAAAGGGGGTTTTTATATTAAATAAATGTATAACACTTTAAACACTGAATTTATTCTGATTAATATATAAGAATTCAGTTCGTACCTCACAGGAAACACATTACGTCTCCGCTACAAAGCCCAACCGTTTAATGCTGTTTAGAAAAACAGTATCTGTTTATTGTGAGAATCATACGAAATACACAAATACACTTTTTTTGGCAGAATGCAGACTGTGTTAAAGCAGGTGGTATATATAGTAACCACTGTGATTTAAAGGTTAAACCTTTCCCGAAACTGAACGTTTGTGTCCCTGAAACAGATACGTAACACAAAATATTTAACTCATTTTCTAGCTCCTATTGGAATCTGCATTTTTTCGGCCTTTTTGAACACTCACATGAAGAAAACAGGAAATTAGTGAATTCCGACTTCTATTTCAGTAAGGCGCCCTCTTAGGCCGCGCCATAGCTCAAGCGGTTAGTCGCTGGCTTCCCACCACGGCGGCCCGGGTTCGATCCTGGGTCTGGTCAAGTGGGATTTGTGGTGGGAAAAGTGGCGCTGGGGCAGGTTTTCTCCGAGTACTTCGGTTTCCCCTGCCAATCTTCATTCCACCAATTGCTCCACAATCACCCTCACCTGTCATCTGGGGCTGGTACAATATGCCAGAAGTGGCCGCAGTACAAGGGACTTAGTCCCACCCCACTAGCAATAAAAAAAAAGGTGCCCTCTTAAGTAAGCTCTGGTATTACGTTAGAGAGAGACTGAATCATAGGCTCCTTTATGCTATTGTCCTCCAGTACTTCCAAATTGTCAAACCGTCATGCAAAAATTAAAGTTATTTATCCTCAATCAAATCAATGGCACATTCGATTTTAATCAAAATACATTAAATGTGAGTTCAGGTTGACTCACTTTGGAAAGGCCCCGAATGAGAGACTACAAAACGCGCAATAATTTGCCTAAGAAAATTATATTTATTAATTATATATGGTTTTCCACACTGACCAGGTGCCTGCCTGTCCGGTTAGCGTCATTTCCTTCAATCTGCCATGTTGGCTGCAACATTCGAGAAAATGAAGCCTCGTGTCCGTTTGCGTCTACAGGTGGCTGGAAACTGATCTCATCATCTTTTGTGATCCAGTTACCTGCACTTTTATAAAGGTATGTACTCGCCAAGTTTTGTTTTTATCCATAAATTATTCCGTGATTTATAATTAGCGAATCGTGTCCGCTTCGTAATGAATCACCCTGTATAATAAGGATTCTCATGTATTCTTTTGCATTAATATGTAATATTGAAGTCTTTCTTACTGTGTAAAAAGGGTTAAACGCGATGTTAAAAGCCTCTCAGTTAGATGAAGCGTGTGCGGGGTTGTCAGACGCTGATTGCCCCAGTCAGCCGTACACTCATGGACGAAGGTTGCGTGGCAGTACACTTACCTTTGCTATATGAAATAGCGTCGAAAACTTCTGAGATCTGGCTTGGATTTTGAACCTTGCTCGACACGGGATGTGTAGATCTCAGGGAGTCCAAGGCCATGGCAGGTTGTTGCTCGTATACCAGGAACTTGTCCTGCATCTCCCAACTCGGCTCAACCTGAAGCACATAACAATATTATGGTATTAGAAACCGTTGCTAGGCAGTAATATGGTATATTTTGTTACGTCTTGTATTCTGATAATACCAGACTTTGAGAAGAAAGAGTAGAAATGGTAAAGCTATCCTTGTAAAAGGCTCTGGAGGCCCATAGGATTGTGAGACGTCGAAGTTCCCATATTTTCTAGAGGATCAGCTCACAGATTGCGGTGAGGTCAGCCTTACGCGCTGGCCGCACTTTTACCCCTAGGAAGATTCCTGGTACTTATTTCTGTTAGAGGCAGAATCGACCCCAGGGCCATAGTGCGGCTGGAAGGATTAGGTCAATTGAAAAATTCATTTACTNCGGTAGGACTCCTTGGGCGAGTGATCAACTCGTCGCAAGGCCTCTACCTGTAAACAAACACAGAAAAACGCACACAAACATCCATGCCCTGAGTGGGATTCGAACCCACGATCGCGGCTTCCGAGCGAGCAAAGGCAGTGCATGCCTTAGACCGCTCAGCTACCGTGACCGGCCGTTCTTACATTCCGAAAGCCCGTATTTTTCGTGAAATACATGTTTGAAGCTCTACTCACGTGGTTTGAGCCCACATACTGCATATATGTGGCGAATCCCTCATTAAGCCAAAGGTCGCTCCACCACTTCATGGTGACCAGGTTGCCGAACCACTGGTGCGCCAGTTCATGGGCCACGATAATGACCACCTTATCCTTGTCGGACATGGGGGAGCTGGCCGGGTCGTACAGCAGATTGCTTTCCCTGAGATACAAGACGAGTGACCTTGAGACGCCTACTCTGACATCCATAATGAAGTATTTGCTTATTAGTTTGTATCGAAGTTGGCTCAAATGGTAACTATTCTTATTTGTATTCCGGTGTTTTCCGGTTCGAATCTCGACCAAGACACTTACTTTCCTGACTGATGTATTACTTGGTCTTTTTCAGCCCTTCCAGACAATTGTCTGGCACCTCAAGTTATACAACCGCCGTTTCTATCAACATCCTTTTCATTTCATTACTCACCAATCGCCAGAATATCGCACAGTGTACAAGTGTAGTCTGTATTACTGAAAGCATTCTTACGTAAACCATAAATAAATATGTTATTATCATCATTATTATTATGGCTCTAAAGCCCTTTGTTGGGCCTTGGCCGCTTTTTCAGTTTTCTTGATTCTATACACGGTAGGACTCCCAGGACGGGGGATCAGCCCGCCGCAAGGCCCCTATCTACACACAGAATAAACGCACACAGACATCCATGCCTTGAGTTGGATTCGAACCCACGATCCCAGCGTTCCAGCTAGCGAAGACAGTTCATGCCTTAAATCGCGCGGCTACTGTGATCGGCCATTAACATATTAGAATAGGAAAACGTTGGGACACAAAGGAAAGTAATACTAGGGTTAATGCATTCGAATCACGGCGATGCGTATTTAGATTTCATGAAGGCACGATTGGGCGACTATCAGCTTCTGAGGCAAATGTCTACTCTGTAAATTAGTGAATGATACGTTAGGACATTTAGTTATCTTCCTGTGCTTCGCTTTAGTTATTTTTCACGTTACTTACATATTGCCTTGCAACTTGTTTAGTACAGGGTGTTTAATGAAAATAGCACACAACTCGAACCCACATTAGATGAAACGTAAACATCAACAGGGGAGAGATACAGGATGCTGCAAATCATAAAATCGACAGCATTTAAGAAGTACGATTTAAGTGGCAGTGAGGCCTGCTCAGAAGCCAAAACGAAGCTGCTAATGGATTTATAAACAAATTGTTTTGGTAAATGTAGGTTGTCATTTACAAGAATTAACATCGAATGGTGTTTAGATTGATTCTTATCTAGACGCAAATAGCCATAGATGCTGAAGGATATGTAAACCTACTCACACTCACACACACACAAATATTTTTAAGTTTCGTCCATTTTACCCTCTGCTCTTTGTTAAGAACTCACAGGCCACATACAGCCAGTTTTACTGAAGACCTTGGAGCTGGATAGCTCAGTCGATATAGCGACTGGCTAAGGGCTGGACGACAAGAGATGTCGGAGTTCGAGTCCCTGTAGGGTCAAGAATTTCCTCTTCTCCACGTCGTCCAGACCGTCTCTGAGGCATATCCAACCTCCTATCTAGTGGGAACCGGGGCGTTTTCCTCGGGGGTAAAGTGGCCAGAACGTGAAGCTGACCGCTCATCTCCAACTAGTGCCGAGGTCAAGACAATGTTGATCTGTATAACAACTCACCCATACGTCTTCATATCACATTGCTTAATTAGTTAAGCACAGCGACAACTTTACATTTTTTATTTTTACTAAATTCCAACTGCCCTACGAACAAGGGTACGTCATTCTTTGTGTAGCCAACTTTACGGAAGAATATTCCCCTGTAGATACATCTGAAATACCACTGGCGTATGAATACAGGAAATACATAGTGATTCTAAATTATTGTTGGAGTTTCTGTTTATGGGCCACTGAAAACCCGACAGTAATAGAGAATCATCCTGTGTATTGAAAACAGGATCTAGTAACTTCGTAATGATGACGTAACGGTCTACGTCATTAACTGACAGTGAAGTACTTCTGCTCAAACCCTCTCATTGTCTCACTACACTCTCCCTTTAAGCGCAATGAGCAGCTCAAATAGTCTCAGAGTTTAAGCGGGAGCGTGGAGGATGTTGATGTTTTGTTAATGAGAACGATCCATCACTTCAAGGGCAGTTGCTGCAACTGTAAATACGAGACTGTCTTCGGCATGAAAAGGCTTAAGAAGATGTTATTTCAGAAAATGTGATGGTATTCAAACTGTCTGTGATTAGCACATTGAGCTGACAGCAGCCCACTTGGAACCCCATCAAGTTATTAATTTCAAAACAAACAACTGCTTTGAGATCTCACCCATAAAGAGAATGTTTAACATGGAACCGAGGCCCAAGGTTGTACTGCTCTCTTACTGTGATACAGGGTGATCATACATAAGTTCTTAACAGTGGTCTGTTTATTATATTGGACGTTGTCAATTTTTCGGGGAAATTTAAATTTTCAGACGGAATGGGCCAGAAAGAATAAATTTATGCCGGTTATCGCCAGCACAGTCATTCTTGATCCTGCGTGTTATTTTAAGGGAGGTGACTTTCAAAATTGTCTTTTTATTCCATATAAAATTGATAGCTTTTTCGGAAATGCACGTCTTCAGATGGAGAGCCCGAATCGTTTGCTATAGCTGCAATGGTCTGTAGTCGTATCCTGGGTGTGGTTGGTTCGAGTATTGGCCTGGGACACGAGTAATCCTGATTGAGGTCCCTCGCGGTTTTACTCAGTCCCTCAAGGTAAATTCCGGGACAGTATCTCGATTGCTAGGATGTCTTACTTCCAGATCCTTTCCAATTCATCATATATCAATCTTTCTATCTTTCGAAATTGTGTAGTGTATACATTGAAAGTATTGTAGAGTAACGTATAAAATGGTAATGAAAATAAAATTTGAGGTCAACCCACTGGTTGAGTACCATTGTTCCAAATGAGCTCACCTGTAAGTTACCAATCCCCAGTTCTCCATGGCTCCACTTCCGAAGTCAGGTATGGCCGCTAAGTCCATTTTTGGAAGCGGATAATGTATCGAGAAAAAATCGCCATAGAACTTGAGGATCCTCGGTCCAACAGACATGGCGTACTTCGCGCTATCTATCAGCCGCTTTCTGGCGTATACCCTGAACTCTGGAGAGCTCGCATTCTGCGAGTTGGTGTCAAGATAACCAGTATCTTTTATCGGAATAAAATCTGGGTTGGCTATGACGATTGCTAGAAGATACGTCGACATATTAGGCGAAACCTCATAATGATCCCACACGCGGTCACTGCGGCCGGCGCTGAAACAAGAAACAAGTACGTCATAAAGACTTCCCGCTAATAAACATCCTGTCAGTACTGTGACATATAGACCCATGGCTATGGAAGGGGTTGACATACACGTTTCCGTAGCGAATGATTCTTGGAAACTAACTCGTTACGGGACGATGTGTCCATGGATAAAGATGATCAACAGTTTTTTTTTTTTTGAATTGTTTCATTTTGGTCCGTTACACTATTAATCACCAATTGTCAATAGATTTTCCGTCAAGTGCAACAATATATATTTTGGTCACTTATTTATCTCATCTGCCTTACATGTTTCGGTTCCAAGGAACCATCTTCAGAGGCACTTACAACAAATCATGAAAACACTGGCACAGCTCAACATCCACAGTATGTAATTATTTGTGGAAACTATTACATATATCGGAGTGTAAAGCACAACACTTCCCAGTATCTTGAATGCAGGTATAGCACTTGCATCTAAAAAACCACCCTCAAACCGAGTCGTCAACGTTAAAATTTTAAGTTAAAAATTAAAAGACGTTCAAGTAAAATATTCAGGCTCCTTCTTGGTGAATCGTCCCAATGGGGGGAGGCGTCAGCACGGGGTTGTGTGGGCTTGTGGTCGGGTGTATCTTACGCGATGTGTATTGTGTACTGCAGTACACAATACTCGGTACACGACTCGGTTTGAGGGTGGTTTTTTAGATGCAAGTGCTATACCTGCATTCAAGATACTGGGAAGTGTTGTGCTTTACACTCCGATATATGTAATAGTTTCCACAAATAATTACATACTGTGGATGTTGAGCTGTGCCAGTGTTTTCATGATTTGTTGTAAGTGCCTCTGAAGATGGTTCCTTGGAACCGAAACATGTAAGGCAGATGAGATAAATAAGTGACCAAAATATATATTGTTGCACTTGACGGAAAATCTATTGACAATTGATGATCAACAGTCATTTCCTTAGATACGAGATTGAAGTTATTCTCTCTGTCGGTCCGTCACAACTTTATATAACAGGAACCAGTCGTGGTTCATAATAGAGAGTCCAGTCAGAATTGAGTCAGAAATAGATAAGAATTGAGTGAGTCCTAGGCAATGTTTGTAACGGAATGATCAATAAATCTAGTCACTCATTCCAAAACCCATTTATTATTAGTCACGCAGCCATAAATACGTAACAAAACGTTGGAATTGAGGTTCTTATATCGGTAACTGTGGACAGAATTGGTTTTCTGGGTTGTAATATCGTTTAGTTTGGAGGGAGCTCAATGTTTGGATGTTTCGGAGGAACATATCGCCTACGTCTTCAGAGTTGAAGAGTAAGTGGAACAGGAAACCCGTAAGAAGCTGGCCGAAGCTGCTTGGTTCTTGCTGACTACATGGCGTTGTAATCCAGAAAACTGCTCTTTTGAACGCGGTTTGTTCCACCTACCTATCTACCTAACTACACATCTACCTACATACAAACCTATTCATCTGTTCTTATTATTGTTGCTCCCACTTGGATCGTGGGACATCCATGAAACACTTCGTTTCACTTCAGTTTCTTAATCCAGGATTTTCAGTAGGACTCCTTGGACGAGTGATTAGCCCGTCGCAAGGCCCCTACCTAACACGAACACAGAATGAACGCAGACATACATCCATGCCTTGAATGGGATTCGAACCCATGGTCCAAGTGTTCGAGTAGGCGAAGACATTTCATGCCTTAGACCTCGCGTCCACTGTGATCGGCCTTGGTATCTTTAGTAACGCTTTGAATACAAATTCGCGTTATTCTTTCTGTAACTGCAATAAATTCGTGCCACGGGAATTGCGAGAAGATGGTGAGGTTAGAGTCCCCTGAGATGTGACAGCTTGTAGTTTGATACAGGACGTCACATCCCAGAAGACTAAGCGTTGTCTGAGGATCTGTTTGCGAAGAAACCTGCTGCTGATATCTGCTATTGTTTGAGCAAAATAACTTTCAAATTACGTCATACCTTGAGTAGACAACCTTATGGAAGAAAAGTCCTTCGTGTCCAACGAGATTTCCGGTATGATAAATTGCAGTTTCAATCGTATTTTGAAAATTTAATCTACATGACTTGAAAATCTTCGCCACTCTCTGATGGTAACGCATCCTCTGATATATTTTAGTCACTGTGTATGGTTGGAACTTATTCTCTATTCGAAAATGCTTTGGGAGGACTCACATGGATTCGTTAGCCCTGATAGGCATGTTGGACAGAGTGACCATGTCGGCTGGACGGGAAATGCTGAGTTCGAAACGGGCCTTCATGGCAGGCTCGTCGAAACACGGGAAAGCTTCCCTGGCATGCGTCGGTTCGAACTGCGTGGCAGCCATCCATCTGTAAGAAGGCAGTACCAACATGAGAAGCCACCGTCAGTTTATTTGAAGTGGTTGTAATAAAGACGCGGAGTCATGTGTGGATAGCACAGCGCATGCGACTAACTATACCAAAATATCTAAAAAAAAAAAATGCAAGGTTTACGGAGAGAAAAGTGTATTGGTCATAGAATCTGTTTTCTGTTTTCTCAGGTTACACACAGAAACTCATCATGCACATGCATAAAATAAAAAAACTATCCCTGTAACAGGGCCGCGCCATAGCTCAAGCGGTTAGTCGCTGGCTTCCCACCGCGGCGGCCCGGGTTTCATCCCGGATCTGGTCAAGTGGTATTTGTGGTGGACGAAGTGGCGCTGGGGCAGGTTTTCTCCGAGTACTTCGGTTTCCCCTGTCAATCTTCATTCCACCAATTGATCCACAATCACCCTCACCTATCATTTGGGGCTGGTACAATAGGCCAGAAGTGGCCGCAGTACAAGGGTATTAGTCCCACCCCACTAGCAATAAAAGAAATCCCTGTAACAGGCCGCGGAGGCCCATAGCCTTATGAGACGTCGAGGCTGCCATATTTTCTAGACACTGGGCTCACAGATGGCGTCGAGGTTGTCAACCTTACGAGCCGGAAAGCCTCCCTTTACCCCCAAGAAGATTTCTGGTACTCTGTTAGAGGCTAAGTCGACCCCAGGGTCATAGTGCGGCTGGAAGGAGTGCGTCAATTGAAAAACCCAATGACCTCATCGGGAATCGAACCCGCAATCTTCCAACTTGTAACACAGTGCTATAACCAACTACGCCGTGGGGATTCGTTGCACTGACCACGCAACACCCTCTATCCGCTAAAATTGGCACTAAACTCGCCGACGAGCGGCGGTCGCTCGGTCGGAAGAATCTAGGGACAGTTACGGAAAATCATGATGAGGAATATCTTCTGTGACGTGACTCCGTGTAGTCCGGTAGAAGTTCACGGATGTTTCATAGGAAGACACAGTCTCCATCTTCAGGAACTAAGAGAAGACCAAGTCAGTAACCAGGAAGTAGTAAAACACAAGCAGAGCGAACTGAGGATAGGGAACCTCACTTGGACACAA
Organism: Cryptotermes secundus; assembly: GCF_002891405.2. Classification (NCBI taxonomy): domain Eukaryota; kingdom Metazoa; phylum Arthropoda; class Insecta; order Blattodea; family Kalotermitidae; genus Cryptotermes; species Cryptotermes secundus. The sequence goes on along the minus strand of NW_019735563.1, from coordinate 1,426,707 downwards.
GACTGCAAAGGAACCCAGAAGAAACCATTAGAGACAAGGAAAAAGTAACGAATTCTGGCCCTGAAAAGGACAGTGATTTGAAAGATATGCGTTCTTCTGAAACGTCGGTGAAGTTCTATCAGGCTACACGGTATCACATCTCAGAAGATAATAGTCTTCATTTGGTAGCGTGTGCAGCAGTTGCTATGCAATAGACGGATAAACAGCGGTGTTATGCAACCCGTTTCTAGGTAACGGATCGGTAAACACGTTCCCGCCGCAACGAATACGAACACAACAATCGAGTTGCTGTTGAAAACGGTTTTCTACAGGGTCCGTGCAAAGTGGTTATAAGGAAGACAGTTGGGTCTACCCAGTTACACCCGTGTGGAGGCGGGGTCGAATACTTCCACCGTGACCCTGCGAGTCAGAGGAGGCGACGAAAAGGGAAGTCTCAAATCTGAGACAGTAAAATATGGTCGCGAGTCTCAAGGGACTCGGACCCGAGAAAGACTGCGCTGGCAAGGGCCAGCAGCATATATAAAAGACAGACCCGTCCTCTCGTCAGAGAGGGCGCCCCTCAAAAACAATACCGTAAATGTCAAACAGTAATAAATATGTGGTCATGAGCCCCAGATGGGGGCCCAACACCAAGACTTACTGACTGACTGACTGACCGTCAGTCGCAATGTGACTTTGACTTTGACTACCCAGTTAGTCAAGAGTTGTCAGTTGGAAAGTGAGTTCTGTACGGGAGTCTGTGAAGAGAGGATTTGAGCGCGTGAAGTTGAAGAATCTCCACTGTTAGAAGCCGTTGTCAGGGAATGACCAATAAAGACACAGCAAGCTGGAAAATGGTTTAAGGGGTGCTGTTGTTATTTGTAAAGTGTGGAAATCAGAGATAGCGCTGTAATTACTTTTATTTCCAAGTCATGTGTATAAGTGGTCAATAAATCCATTCACCAATCTGACCCCCGTCTATGATCACCCCTAAATCATGACAATATTCATCGCCGCGAGAAGTTAAAATCGAAATATATATATATATATATATCAGTTTAAGCTGTAATAAATTTTAAATAAATGCCAGTTGCTCTTTAGGCAATTAATACATACATTTTGGTACCATTTTCGGCTTTATAGCTGCTGCGGTAGAAGCCATACAAGGAATCTTTGAGCAGTCCCCTGAAACTTATATCCAATATATATGTCTGCCCCGCCTCCAGTGCGGGCTCCAAGCTTAACGTGTACATTTCCTTCCTCTGCTCGTGGACGCGTCCTGTTACGCGGGGCGGCGTGCCCAGGGGCAAAGTCGTGTGCGGAACCGGTGTTGTGGTCGTCGAAGTCACGTGACGTCGTCTCTGATGCCTTCTGAAGGAAACTTCGCGCTTATGTCTGGGCCCAGCAGTTGGAGTCGTAGTACGGGCCGCTGCCGCGGAGGCGCTAGTTGGTCCAGATGTGGTATTAGCTGTCATATAGAAGAAATGATTCGATTTAACTCCATAGCTTATATAAACATGATTGTATATCTGTACATTGAGATAAATATACAAGAGATATCCGGAAAATAAAGATACAAGTCCAGTAAAAACGCAAGGAACATAATTTCAGAAATGGCAGTGCTGCCGTGTGAGATAGAAACCGTATGACAGGACAGAGTTTACCGGCCACAGTCACGGCAACGTCGTGCTCGCAGTGTGTGTTTAAAATGACCGTGTCGATTCAAAATCCCGCTAAAAGTGAGGCTCGTGCAGTAATTCGATTTCTTCACGCGAAAGGAGAAACTACTGCTGAAGTTCATCGCCATCTTGTTTCTGTTTACAGCGAAGATATTATGAACATGCAAAACGTGGCAAAATTGTGTTGTAAATTTGCAGAGGGAAGAAGTGATGTTCATGGTGAAGGCCATCTGTTGTCACTGATGAAATAATCCAAAAAACTGATGAAAACATTCCTGCTGCCAGATGTTCAATCATCGATGAACTTCATCAAAAATGTCCAGAAGTGTCAATAACTGTTCTCCATGGCTAAGAGAGCAGGCGGGAGATTTCTACGACGCTGGAATAAACAAACTCGTTCCCAGGCTCACGAAGTGCATTGCGATCCACGGTGACTATGTTGAAAAGTAATTAAAGGTGTGTTGTAAAAGTGCTACAAGGGAATCCTAAAATAATGCATTACAAATATTTTCAGGACCTCGTATCTTTACTTTCTGTCTTCTGGGTTGTGACACCATGTAGTCTGATACATATTAACCTGAAGATGGAGATGTTTATAAGTATCTACCACATTCCATGTTATCACATCCAAGAAACAGTAATCATTATGGTCACATGGGTGATGGGAACTCAGATCTTACAAATTTATATTTTTACCTGAAGATGGAAAAAGTAATTTCCTCGAACATGTTTATAAATATCTACCAGATGCCAGAATTCTGATTGTCGAGTATGACAAGAGTACAGTAGAAGCCCGAAGGGCATCCACTCACCTGCGTCTGAGGTAGTGTTGCTGTATACCGCTGTGAATGTTGGCGCTGTTGTCGCTGTACTTGATGACAAAACGCTGGTCACCGTGGTCTTTGTGTTGGTCTCATTGGACAACGTAACGTTGATATTTTCTCCGATTTCCAAGCCCTTTGCATGGAATGACACACTGTTCGTGGCATTGTGACAGTGGATTGTTATGGACACGTGCCCCTTGTAAGTGAAGTTACTGCCATCTGATGCTGGGTCGTCTAAGTACGGATCGAGTCTCAGTCGGTAATACGACGGCGTGATGGCTTTTGGCAGAAGCAATTCAGCTATTGGTATGCTCGTGTTCTCACTCGTATTTGGTGTTTCATGTGGTATAGCTACTGACGGTTCATTTTCTGCACCAATGTCTTTACCCTGAAATATAAGATTAAAAACTAAGCGGATTGTACAGTACTATCTCCTGTAGCCTCCTATAGACTTCCACATGACGTCATATCCAAGAAGATAGTAAGGTAAAGCTATCCCTGTAACAGGCCGTGGAGGCCCATAGGGTTGTGAGACGTCGAGGCTCCGAGATTTTCTACAAAATTGGCTCACAGATGACGGTTTGTCAGCCTTAAGCTCCGGCCACCCTTTACCCCGCAGGAACATTTTTGGTACTCATTTCTGTTAGAGGCTGAGTCGACCCCAGGGCCACAGTGCGGCTGGAAAGATTAGGTAAATTGAAAAATGCAATTACCTTAACGGGAATCGAACCCGCGCCCTTCCAGCTTCTAGCATAGAGCCTCAACCAACTACTCTACCGCGTGTCCCTTAAGATTTTGAGAATTGTAATTAATTCAGTTTTAATATCAATTTCTCAAAATATCCTGTTGCCCTCTGACCATATTATTGCCCCCTCCAGGGGGGGGGGGAGAATATATTTTGGAAATCACTGATAGTATATATAACCTGTTAATGGTAGTAATAAGTTTATTTATGATGTCACACAGAAGATAATACTGTAACGGGAACTTGTACCGATTTCATCCCTTTGCAAGTTGTCATGTAGTGGACTAAGATGCCCACTAGCGCCAGGGCCAAGATGACGAGCAGTCCCAGAAATATCGCCTTCTTGGTGGACACGAACCAGCCGCCGGTGCGGCCATATTTGATTTCAGTGGCGGCTCCCAGCTCGTCCACCGCCAGGAACTCTGTTCTACTGCCCGATGTAGGCATGCNCTGGTCTAACTGCATGGGGAACCAACCGCCTCTAATAATAATAAAAAAAAAATAATAATAATAATAATAATAATTGCGATAATAATCCTTATACAGCAAATTCTCGTTATAACGGACTAATTGGGTGGGACTTCCGTTATGGCCGATATCCTTTATAACTGAGTGAAGGAATATTCACGGAAGTACACCTTAGGTAGCGTAGTGGTTAAGGTATTATGCTACAAGCCGGAAGGTCGCGGGTTCACGTTCCGGTGAGGGATTTTTTCAATTGACCTAATCCTTCCGGACGCACTAGACCCTGGGGTTTACTCAGCCTCTGAAAGAAATGAGTACCTGGAATTAATTAAATGATTTTCCTGGGGAGTGAAGCGCGGCCGGCGCGTAAGGCTGACAACCTTACCGCCATCTGTGAGCTGAGTGTCAAGGTAATGTGGGACCCTTAACGTCTCACAACCCTATGGGCCTTCACGGCCTGTTACAGGGATAGCTTTACTTTTTTACTTACACCTTAGGATGCTCAGCCAATGGTAAAGAAAGAATGTAAAATCTGTCCCTGTTCATGATCAAGCACTGCCATGAAGACATATAGAGGAGTGGAGGTATTGCTCTACTAGTTTTGATCTCGGCACTAGATGGAGGTGAGTGCTTAGTTTCATGAACCGGCGGCTTTAACTCCTGGGAAGTCGCCTCGGTATCGATTGGATAAGAGGCTGAGTGAACCCCCGGATTTGGTCTGTATGCTGTAGTGGTGAAAAACATTTTGCCATGCCAGGAATCGAACCTCGGGCCATCTACCCCGTAACTGAGCTATCCCGACTCCTGGATACATAATCAACACGCGCAATAAACATATAAACACACGATATTATTATAATAAATATTTTTATAGTAGGGTTTCTTACTACAAAATTTTCTTATTGCCTTAACGTCTTTAAAAATTCCTAAATAAACACATTCAGATTTTGCCCGTTGTATCCAGAATCCGTTACGTACTGGTCCGTTATAACGAAAATTTACTGCATATATAGAACAAGTTTCGTAAGCCTGATATGTGTCATTGTATTTGCATCGTCGCTTGTTCCAATGTTTCTGAACCCACACTGTACTGCGGACATGAAAAATGTCTGTATTTTTTACCCCGGTGCTTTATAGTTATATAAGTATTGTGGCATGTAGATCCGTTGCTAGGCAACGACTTCGAAATAAGTTAAGCTGACGTTTTGCACAGGCTAAGTAAGATATGCATGAACTGCTTTCCAAACCCTGGACTGACAGAGGACTTGTATGCAGTACAAAGGAAAGAATTTTCATGGGCAGAACATATAGCATTTGGTGGAAAGGCCACATGGAAAGAGACCACTGGGAAAAGATATATATAAGTGGGAGGATAATATTAGAATGGATGTTAAAGAAATACGTTTCAATGGTATGGACTGGGTGGATCTCACTCAGGATAGGAAGAAGTGGCCGACTGTCGTGAACCCGGTAGTAAACCTTCGGGTTTCAGAATATATTGGAAAATTCTTCAGTAGCTGAGAGTGTTGGCTTCTCAAAAAGGACTCACCTTCCTGGAATTAGGAAAGATCTCATAAGACCGGATCCTTCGTACACACAAACACTGCGTCGAATTTTGACGCCTCTTCTTAATTGCTGGTTGCATATTTATTTCGTCAGCCCCCTTCCCGCTTCACCCTCTGCCTCTCTGGTTTTAATTGCTCCACAATCACACTCACCTATCATCTGGGGCAAGTACAATAGGCCAGAAGTGGCCGCAGTACAAGGGACTTAGTCCCACCCCACTAGCAATAAAAAAGATACTGGGTAAGTTACACACCGAAGAATTGATGTGTGTAATTACATGATAAAAATAAAATAAAGATACACGAATATATTTCGTAAATGGATTTCTGTGTAAGAATAATTATTCAGAGACTGCAAGAAAAATAATAGACATCGTGGGTTATTGAATGGGGAAGACTAAACAAGCTGCAGTGTTGAGATTAAAGTGAAAGCTTTTTTGAATAAGTAGAAAAAAAAGAAATGGGAAAGTCGAAGGAATAAATAAATAAATTAATGTATGTGATATTGCGAAAGCAATTACTGTTTATTCCTTAGGAGAGGAAAGTGTAATTAATGTACTAGTGGTAGCTTATATAACAGATGAATTGTATAGTAACAGAAATAATTAATTTCAAAAGAATAGAAACGATTTAATAATTACTGCAGCGATGCCGAACAGTAATGCAGTGCACCTGGATATATGCAACCCGCACATAAAACTTTTCTCATTTTGCATCTTTGCATTATGGATACTTCCGCGCGCAACCGTAATTACGGAGCGTCGCTATTATTTGACTTTCACCATTGTGTTGCTGCCTTTCATCACTAGCTTCATTCCAGCTTACCCTGTGACCATCTTCATAGTAATGTTGGGGCCTTTTTGATTTTCCAGAACCCTTCAGGATCTACTTTCTTTCCCTCCTTGGCACTACAGCCCCAGTACGCCTAGGCCTACCTCCATGAATTTATCCGTTCACTTCGGTTTTTCTAGATCTTACACATTCGGCACGACTCCTTGGGCGGGTGATCAGCTCGTCGCAAGGCCTCTACCTGTACACGCACACAAACATCCATGCCCTGATTGGGATGCGAACCCACGATCCAGGCTTCCGAGCGAGCGAAGACAGTACATGCCTTAGACCGCTCGGCTACCGTGACCGGCAGTGTATAAGAACAATATATAAGAATTCAGTTCGTACCTCACAGGAAACAGAACCGAACCCACGATCCCGGTTTCCGAGCGAGCGAAGACAGTGCATGCCTTAGACCGCTCGGCTACCGTGACCGGCTTCAGGATCTACTAGCAATAATAATGCTTGGTTACACATCAGTATTACAGACTTGGGTATTGTATTTTATATTGTCTGGCCAACACATCTTTTTGAGACTAAATCATTCTACGAGTAGCCAACTTTACAAAATAAAATTTTCTTGTGAGCAGTTATGCCTCTGATTGCATGAAGAGAACCGAAGCTAATGCCTTTCTAACGATGACGTAACTACTTGACAATTTGATGGTGACGCAACATGAAATATGTGTTAGACGCTGCATATATGAGATGGACAGGACCTATAGAACGAATGGAGAGAAGATTAATTCATATAGGATATTAGTGGGAAAATCAGAAGGAAATAGACAACTGGGAAGACCAAAACGAAGATGGGAACAACATTAAAGTTATATTAGAGAAATAAGATGAAAGTTTGTGGGCTGGATATATCTGGCTTAGGATAAGGACCAGTTGGTGAGCTGTTGTGAACACGGTAATGAACTTCCTGTTTCATAGACTCCTAGTTAATTTCTTCAGTAAATGAGCAACAGTTAGCTTCTAGAGAAGGACGAAAATTTATGGAATTAATTTCGTCGGCGCTTCAGATAAGAAATCTTGAGCTTTAATGTGACTCTTACGAAGGACAGTCTACTTTTAGTTTCGAGGTATGGGAGATTATTAAGATGCGATATTTGATCAAGAGCTATGCCGTTGTGTACCTAGTAAGTGACTTTGTGATTAAGTTACCGAGGTTTCTGGAACGAAATAGGAGCCACGGCAACCTAAAGTCACTTTCAAGTGATTTCCCTTCATGTTGCCCCCACTGCGTGCGTTCTAATGGCTGAGTCACGCGTATTCCCGCAAATCGCATGCAATTTCGTGACGACAGAGAAGTACCGTGTTTCTAGGAACACTTAGAAGTTGCGCCCGACTTGACAGCATTAATAATACCAGGATACCAGGAATGAACCAGGAATACTTGTAATTATAGAAAAGAGTGTAATGCAGGAAACGAAGCATTGGGCACCAGGATAGGATGCAAAATATAAGAATTCCAAAAGATAACCTTTCATATGCCGAGGGACAAAAGAATTTTAGGGTGACCAAGAAATTAATGGACATTATAAAGCCGGAAGAAGCCATTAACCTAGTTCAGTAGTTCATAAATTTTTATATTAATCTCCCACCCATTACTTCTTTTAATGGAACTCTTATGTCTCCACCCCATTTTTATTAAAATAAATGTAACTCTTTGCACTGTAATTATAATAAATTAACTCGTAATTAGCATCTTACCAAAACTGTGGTTAAAATATATACCAGGCAGAGTGAGTAAATACGTCACAAACGGAAGTAAAACCGCCATAGTGGACGCAATAGGGTTTCTGTATGTGTATCACTAGGTAGCAGCACGGTCCAGCTTCATGGCAGTCTAGGTATCAGGCACGCATGCGCATATTCAGAGGCTGGTTTCAGTAATCAAAATGGCGACAGTGCTTGATGATTGTACTACCAAAGAGCAACGTCCTGTTGTGCTTCTTTTTGCATACAAAAGGACTCAATGCAAAGGATATTAATAAAGAAATGTTTCTATTTACGGTGGGAAGTGTTTGTCGCGTTAAGCGGTTCACAACCGGCTGGAAAACGTTTAGCTGATGATGAAGATGTTGAAACGGGGGTGCGGAAGTGACAGAGACAAGTCTACAGGCTTCTCTTCTGCGGGTTTCGACACACTGGTAAAGCGATGGGACAAGTGTGCCAATGTCGAGAAATAAATGTTTTTTTTAAGGTTCAACCACAAATTTTACATTTTATATCCATCTGTGATCTATCTATTGCCTCTCCCTCATAAATACAGGATGTCTACAAAAGTTCTGACACATTTTGATCTTTAATAATTCGGGAAATAACGAAGATAGAAATAAACCTTTAGCAATGGTGGAAAGATCAAATCAAAAAGTTTATTTTCTTCTTTACAGGTCACGAACGTGTTCATAGCTGTCAGTGCAGTGTCATTAGAATAATGACAATTAATAATGCAGACATAAGTTAAAATCTGTTCGCTCCAGTTTCTCTTTCTCGCTGCCTCCGTCGTGTTTGTCACTGATTCATACAGATTAAACTACCTGTTGATTTAGCAATGGCATTTACTCAGTTATTCACTGTCGTAATCTGTGATTCACAGATGTTTCACCTCGGTAGGTAATTCAGCTTGCAAAATCTTTACTTTGAGTCACGAACTCAATAGGAATGTATGTATGTATGTGAGTTGATCAAACATTTGTCTGTGTATAAACCCATGAATCACATATGCTAAGTGTTTTAACCTTTGTCGTTAGAGAATAGAATTTATAGCCGTACAGATATAGATATGAAGCACATCTAAACAGATTTAATGAGTGTTAATTAAATTAACGAAGCTGCCTCAACATTAAATTAAATGGTAATGAACTCTTCTACGAGTATAGTGTTCTGAAGGCATTGTCCCTCACGAATTGAGGAATATTTTATCTCCTCTTGCTCTCATTGTGGAGCATAGGGCTAATTTATCAGTTTTTTAATAATTTTACAGTCGGTAGGACTCCTTGGATGGGTGATCAGCTCATCGCAAGGCCTGTACCTAAACACAGGACAACACAAACACAGAATAAACACATACCAAACATCGATGCCTTGTGTGGGATTCGAACCCACGATCCCGGCTTCCGAGTGAGCGAAGACATTTCATGCCTTAGAACGCTCGGCTACCGTGACCCGCAGTGTATAAGAATTCAGTTCGTACCTCACAGGAAACAGATCCGAACCCACGATCCCGGCTTTCGTGCGAGCGAAGACTTTTCATGCCTTAGACCGCTCTGCTACCGTGACCGGCCTTGTTACTATCCCGCAATTTATCGGAGAGCATAAGAAAATTCGCGTATAACCGGAGGATAATCTGTAAAAGACCGAGTTTCGAACCGAGCACTTCACGACTACAAATCTGGAGCTTTACCATCAAACTAATCTGTTTTGTGTTAGTATCGTTGTGTATGGTTTTCTAATTTTTGCAGTCATATTGTGAAGTCAATAAATCCACGCACTGTGACGTGTAGCAGGTCGCCGTCCTTGGTAAGAACTTGTTGCTGATTCCCTGATGACACTCACCAGGAAGAGTGTAAGCAGATGCCAATGGACATATATTGCCTTGTTTACAGCTCAAAGTACAGATTGGATTTTGGAACGTAAAAAAATACGTGGCCAGGGGCCTAGGATATGCATACCGCAACTCTTATATCCCATCCGCGTATTACTTCATCACAGAACTGATTAGGTGACGCGTCGAAGTAATTCGAAATGAAGGAACTGTGTTTGCTCAGAACATAGAACAAGGAAAAGCCTGATAAAAAGTAAAGATATTCATGTAACACGCCGTGGAAGCCCATAGGGTTGTGAGACGTCGAGGCCCCCACATTTTCTAGTTAATCGGCTCACAGATGGCGGTGAGGTTTCCAGCCTTACGCGCCGGCCGCCCTTTACCCCTCAGGAAGATTCCTGGTACTCCTGTTAGAGGCTGAGTCGACCCCAGGCCCATGGTGCGGCTGGAAGGATTAGGTCAATTGAAAAAATCCACCTCATCGGGATTCGATCCCGCGACCTTCCGGCTTGTAACATAGTGCCTCAACCAGAAGGTATGACAGCGAGCTATTCCGTGTCACCTGGGCAAACAAGATAATTTCCATGCATTGATTTGCGGTCGGTCCGATCAATAGTGCGGTACTGTTCTTGCAGTCACTTTATATCGCTGTGGCATGAGACAGTGACAGTAGAGGGCCGTACAGGGGCGAAAGGGGGCTCTGAAGGAACGTTAAGCTGGTTCGCGATGAACATCCATATTGTATGAAATCTGAGGCCCTTGCGTCAGTCAATATTACGAATGCGCTTCTGCAGGAATCCTGCGCCGTTTGGATCGGTATTAGTTTCTTTTTAAGTTTTTTGGGGTGGGGTGAGAAAGTCCACTTGGTACATCGACCACTAATTGGCCTATTGTACCTGCCCCGGATGGTAGATGACGAATGTGGAACAGTCGGTGGAATGAGAATTGGCAAGGGAAACAGAAGCACCCGGAGAAAAACTCCCCCAGTGTCACTTCGTCCACCACAAATCCCACATGACCTTACGTGGGCTCGAATTCTGGCCGCCGCGATGGAAAGCCGGCTACTAACCGCCTGAGGAATGGCACGGTCTTAGATTGGTGTTAACACCTCAACGAAACCTGTATCTTCATTCTAGTTTCCTCGTATAAACTCCATCGACTGTGGGGGCGAGAGTGCGTCATGGTTGGTCAGTGACGTAGATCATGACGTCATAAAGTTACTAGACACATCTAATAAACTACTGTCTTTGTTAGTACCGGCCGCTCTCAACAGAATGTGCAGTTGATTTGTTCGAGTTCACTAATTGAGATAAGGGTTCTGGGGTGTGAATGGGTTATAACGGCCCTCAATTACAGTGGGCCACACTCCGTTTCTGTCAAAATTTAGATGCAGACACTGCCAACCTTACGGAAGAAAATTCCACTGTAAGTATGTCTGAATTTCTTTCTGCCGTATGACTAATACGAATCGTGTTGACTATACAGTCTAGTTACTTTGTAATATTGATGTCATGGTATATACATCACTAGTTGACGATGACGCACTGTTGTCCTGCAGTGGACGGAGTTTACCCCAAGGTTATATATGCTCCGGAAAGCAACGAGAATAAACTTACCGATAAATAAGATATAATGTAAGTTTAATTAAGCATAATTCAATGGATTCGTGTGGGGGAGTCTGGATTGAGATAACTGGCCAGCTTCATACCCTGGCCTCCTTACTCCTGGGGAAAGAGTCCCTGGTACCCATAATTTAAGAGGCTGGGTGAACCGAAGTGCCGGCCTGGACGACGTGGAGAAGACAATAATTCCCTTGCGTGGAATGGAACCCGATGCCCTAGTTCCGCTCACTCTAGGCTAGTTCCTGTATTGACTGAGCTATCCGACTGCTAGCTCCACTGCCACACTAAGTGAATGCTGCATACTCAGAACTCGTATGAATGCATATATAAATTTAGTCGAAAAAATCTAACGGAAATGGGCTGCTTTAGAAATAAAATGTTAGCATACTTTAAAGTACTATGACAGTATTTTCCTGCAGCGGCTGAGTAAAAGCAAGAAGAATATCTGAAGTTAGCCGATATCCCGACTTTCTGTGCTTTCTGCTTGCTTGGTTTGGTGTTCCATCCTGAAGATGGAGGCAGGATATTCCTCCGAAACATCAGTAAACTTTTACGTATACGGTGTCGTGTCCCAGAATGCATAGGGACCATCTCAGAAATGTTATCGTTTTTGTTGACTTGTCAGTACCTAAGCGTTAAGAAATATTTTATGTTGTCTCCAAAGAGAGCTCCGTGGCCTATAGTCCGCAAGCGAACTATACCGACCCAGGGACCGCCGCTTGTCGGCGAAGTTAGTGTCAACATTAGCGGGTATAGGGTGTCGCGTGGTCAGCGCAACGGATCCCCACGGCCGTTAATTTCGGTTTTCTAGACCGGAGCCGCTGTTTCCTTGAAATAGCTTCTCATTTATCCTCACGAGGTTGAGTGGACTCCGTTCCAAACCTTCTTCTCAGAAAATCTGGTAGCTCCGGTAATCGAACCCGGGACCTCTGGATCTGAAGGCAGGAACTCTGACCACTAGACCACAGAGGCGGCCGGAGAAGTTATCTATTTTGTTAAAATAAGTACATTATGTCGGTTTAACTTCCTTCAAAGCGAAACACAACCATGACGCAAGCTGTGCGGTGTTACTTGTGTTTACGTTCGAGTCACGCTAATCATCTTATCACCAACCATGGAGGCTTAAAATACACGTGTAGACGAGACAGTAGTTACAGTATATATTTACATATGTACTGACCATTTATGTTCATTACGTGATGCAGAAATTTACCACGTACTCGTCGTATTCAGCATACCACCTGAACCGAACACACTGTTAGTAAGAGTTACACAACGCACGTTTGTGAAAACCGACAAGTCGCATACTGACAACTGTTTAGTTGTTGTGGTCAAACCGGTATCCATGACAACGTATTACATTCCATTATTTATACTAAGGTCGTAAGCAGTGAAGAGAACGTAAGTGTGTTTGTATTCGCCAACTGTTACTAGTTGCCATGGCAGCGAAAATCGAACATGACTTGCACTACCAATAGGTCATTAAGGTAATAAGATCTTATATAAGTACTTAATGACCTGTAAATTCATGTGGTCTCTAAAATTTATGATTGCATTTGAAAGATATTCAGCAGTATTGTTAAATACTTCATGGAGTACAGAATATTTTGTCATTTATCTTGCAACTTTAATATGATATTACTATTTTTAAAACATAAAAAAAAACTCGGTGGCTTTTGGTTTTTTTTTTAATTTATTCTGCTTTTCATACAAACAAACAAACTCCGTGGCCTGTAGTCCGCAAGCGAACTATACCGACCTAGCGACCGCCGCTTGTCGCCGAAGTTAGTGCAAACTTTAGCGGGTAGAGGGTGTCACGTGGTTAGCGCAGCGGATCCCCACGGCCAAGAATTACCCAAAATCAGTTACAGAGCTCTTAAGGCTAGAAGAAACAAGTTTTCGGCAAGGCGTCTGTTACTTCATAAACAACATTCCTATATTTATATAAAATAGATATGTAAGAAAATTAAAAGAAGCAATTGCACTGATTATTTACAGTATACACAGATTTAAGTCGAGATCTGTATTAACAATCGCGGGACCACCGCTATGATATAATAAGATTGTTATAAGAATGTGCTACAGAAGGCCGGATGGGCATTGCCTAGGCATCTTTTGTATTTACGTTTTTTCCTTACAATTAAAAAAAAAACAAGATCCCCACGTCCGTTAATTTCGCTTTTATAGACCGGGGTTATTATTGTGTTCATGATGTAAAAATATAAGGTAAAGCTAACACTGTAACATGCCGTGGAGGCTCATACGGTTGTGAGACGATGAAGTTCCCATATTTTCTAGAGAATCGACTCACAGATGGCGGTGAGATCAGCCTTATGAGTACCAGAAATTTTCCTTGGGTTAAAGGGCGTTCGGTACGTAAGGTTGACAACCTCACCGCCATCTGTTGGCTGATTGACAAGATAATGTGGGAACCTCAACGTCTCACAACTCTATGGGCCTCCACGGCTTATTACAGAAATAGCTGATCTACGTTACTTATGGTGTTAGTAAAGAAATTACTAAATTATAGTCTTTCGGATGATTTCAGCTGCTGTAAGCAAGTTAGTTACTGCATGAAGTCTGCTGTTAAGTAGCACAAAATCGAGGCAGACCAAATATTTGCTATATTTATTTCAATTATCTCGAGGTTATGTTAGCAGAAGTTCCTATCGCTGACTGCCGTAAATATCAGAACACAAATGATTCATCTCAAGGTTATTCAGTCGCATATTTAAACTGATTATCTCGTACCACTCTGTGCAAGCCCAGTCCGCATTATGCGCAACTTTAAATGTTTTCATATTCTTTGCACGGAGCAGTTTGCCATAACAGCAACTCGCACCAACAGCGGTAGCTGCTCGGGTTGGATCGCTCCCAGTGCAACTGCAGTCCAAACTTCCCCAAGTACGTCCAACAGATCTCCTGAATATTATTACCTCAGTTAGGCCACTACTGCGTTCATTCTATCTTTCCCAATTCATTATTCATCTGTCATCTTGCAATTCCACGTTATACACAGTGTCCCAGGAGGAAAGGTCAATTTTCTAGGATGTCATAGTATCGGTCATTCTTGGCTGCGCCATAGCTCAAGCGGTTAGTCGCTGGCTTCCCACTGCAACGCCCCGGGCTCGATCCCGGGTCTGGTCAAGTGGGATTTGTGGTGGACAGAGTGGTGCGGGGGCAGGTTTTCTCCAATTCCTTCTGTTTTTCCTGCCAATCTTAATTCCACCAACTGCTCCACAATCACCCTCACCTATCATCTGGGGCTGGTACAATAGGCCAGAAGTGGCCGCAGTACAAGGGACTTAGTCCCACCCCACTAGCAATAAAAAAATCGGTCATTCTTAGCAAAAATATGTATTATTCCGAACAGTTTCCGAGATACAGCTGTTTCACTGTACAGTTCCAAAACTATTGATAGGAAAGAGATGTTACGTGCTGTTTCTAATATCGGTATTTATTGTTCAGGTGACAAAGTTAGTGCCGATACAGTAGCCGAGAGGTCTGAGGCAGAAGCTGGGATCGTGGGTTCGGACCCCACACAAGGCATGAATGTTTGCTATGTGTATACGTTTATACTGTGTTTGTGTTGTCCTGTGTTTAGGTAGAGGCTTTCCGACGAGCTGATCACGCGTCCAAGGAGTCCTAACGTCCTAACATCGACACCGAAAGGTGTGAGAGGAACGGATAAGTAAGAAAGACAAGATTGGTACACTTTATCTGATTTAATACATACAGAAAATCTGGCAGCGCTGGGAATCCAACCCGGACCTTTGGATCTGTAGCCAGGAACTCTGACCACTAGACCACAGAGGCGGTCACTGTTACTATAACCTCCCAGAATATTGACTTTTCCTCTTGGGACCCCCTGTATACTCTAGCTGCCGAAGTTCTAGAATAACCCACGAAAAAGTAACATGTATTTACGGTTTTGTTCATCTTAACCGAGGCACAGCGACTGTTTTCCTAAACAGCATTAACCGGTTGGGCTTTGTAGCAGAGACGTAAAGTGTTTCCTGTGAGGTACGGACTGAACTCTTATATATTATTTAGAAGAAATTCTGTCTTTAGAGGGTTTAGGATAATCTTGAGGACAGCTTTGTAGCAAGTTAATGCGAGTCGTCTGCCGTCACAGGTTAATGATGAAAAATTGGCATTTCGGTCATGGCTGGGTTGATCAATGCCAGGCCTCTTATGCACCGTACGGATTCTTGCTTTGAGTAGCCCAACTTGTGAACGCCAACTATGTTCAGCCGTGTAATGAATCGTCATATGTGACGTTTAATTGTCATCGGAGAAAACAGTAAGAGCCTTAATCCAATGGGTTCCTTCCGTTACTTTTCCAGAGGGATAAATTCGGAAAAATTGGAAACATTTCTGATGAGTAAAGACATTATATATAATATGTATGTAAAATTATATATTTACAGTATAATCTTCAACGTAGCTTCGCATATCTTTGGGTGATTCCCCATTTAATCTATGCTTTCATGTAAATTCAACATATTTCGGCCACACGGGGACATCATGGTGGAGTAATATCACTCACCCAACTTCTTTATGGCATGCTGCTTAATGAATTAAATAATCACAGGGATTATTTTTCATATACATGAGTCACAGGGGGTTGTTTCCTTGAGGGTAAATAGGCAAGGGCGTGAAACTGACCGCTCTTCTCCGAAGAATGCTGTAGCTATACCTTCACTCACCCCATACGTCCGTATGGCGTGATGAATAAATACGTGTACGGGTAACCTCAAGTTTTTTTTTTTTCGCTGGCTCTACAACCCCCTTGAACCCTTCCCTTTGATTTTCAAGTTTTATGATTATTTTACAGACGGTAGGACCCCTTGGACGGGTGATCAGCTCTTCGCAAGGCCTCTACCTACACACAGGACAGTACAAACAGAATAAACGAACACCCACAGACATCCATGCCTTATGTGGGATTCGAACCCACGATCCCAGCTTCCGAGCGAGCGAAGACAGTTCATGCCTTAGACCCCTCGACTACCGTGACCGGCAGTGTATAAGAATAATATATAAGAATTCAGTTCGTACCTCACAGGAAACAGATCCGAACCCACGATCCCGGTTTCCGAGCGAGCGAAGGCAGTACATGCCTTAAACCGCTCGGTTACCGTGACTATTTCTGCTTTGTGCGTTACCTCCTGTTAGGAGTAGGCGTGCTTATGCTTGCCTGCTATGCCTTGCTTGTCGCTCAAGCGAGCATAGATAAGGAGCAGCAAAATTGGCCACGTGTCAGCACGCTCTATCAGCAGCATGTATTGCAACCGTGAAAGGTTACAAGAAGCGTCCGAGGCAGAAATTTGCGGATCTAGCCTGCGGGGTGCCTTAAGTCTCTGAAACGAAATTAAGGCGTTCTTTGCATGTCGCAAATCGCAAGCCGATATGTGGGTCTACCACTTATACTTGTCTCATTCTTGACATGTTCACTAACAGGATTTCTTCCAATAAGGCGTGGAGTTGCCGGGGTAAAGATAAAGAAATTTATCCATGTAACAGGATATGGGGGCTCATAGGATTTTGAGACGTCGAGGCTCCCACATTTTCTAGACAATCGACTCACACGCCGGCCGCCTTTAGCCCTTCAGTAAGATTCCTGGTACTGATTTCTGTTAGAGGTTGAGTCGGTCCCAGGGCCATAGTGCGGCTGGAAGGATTAGGTAAATCGAAAAAATACACCTCATCGGGACCTGCGACCTACCGGCCTATAGCATAGTGCCTCAACCAACTACGCTACCGCATGCCCCAAATACGTGAAAATACCAACAAAATAAGAAAAGTACGCTAAAAATTAAAATAATTTAAAAATAAGTTATTAATTTATACTGGATAATCTAGCACTGTCAGTAAATAGTAACCTTAGGCTGCGCCATAGCTCAAGCGGTTAGTCGCTGCATTCCCACCGCGGCAGCCCGTGACCGATCCCGGGTCTGGTCAAATGGGATTTGTGGTGGGCAAAGTTGCGTTGGGGCGGGTTTTATCCTAGTACTTCTGTTTCCCCTGCCAATCTTCATTCCACCAAATTCTCCATCATCATTATCACCCGTGGCAGGCTACAATAGGTCAATCAGTGGCCGCCGTGCCGAGTGGACCCAGTTGTACTCCACCCCCCACAAAGCGAATTTAAAAAAAAAATGGTAACCTGAAACAACTTAAACGTACGTTTGAAAGCAGATTCTCTGGTTGCCCCTTCTCCTTTTTAAATCTTGAGGCGCTAGTAACGCTCAACCAAAGCAAGACAGGGTCGCGTCCCAAAACACATCAATCTTCGAATTTTAACTCATAAATAATATGAATAAATTGCAGAATTCTTTTCCCGCTGATTTTTGTTTTAACAAACATAAATCGCACGGAACATACATGAAATGATTGCATGAACCCTTCGCGTCTCTTCAGTTAACACGGATAATGTACCCCGCTACTCGTGCAGACACACAGAGAGACAGGATAAGTGCTGTCTGCTATGTTCTCTGCTGCGGACTTCAGCGGAAAATACCCCGTTGCTGACGGCTGTTGTGAGGTTATTCCCCCGGGGGTGCGGGACAGGATGAAGCTTTCCCCCTGCTTGGGGTCAGTATTGCCCATGCCACGAAAACATGTACACAGGGGTCGTTACAGCTTGTATTCTCCTCGCTGAAAACATCGACTGAAAGTGAAGTATTTTTCTAACGCTGTATTGTACTCATGGGCGTCAGCAGGGGCGAAGTCCAGGTGTCAGTCCTACCAACCACTGGGCGCTGTAGCCCTGGGTGAGCCTTGGCCTCCTCTACAACCAGTGCGTACTGCCATAGGAATGGATCCACGCATGATGACCCGAGGCTGGCTGTTAGGTTTCTGAACAAAATTCTTTTTACAGGATGAGGTTGTTAGGCCCATGCCCAATCCCCAGCTTGGAGTACCAGGGTATATCTCTTACTCTGGACTCTACCCTTTGATCTTTCCTGCATAAGTGACCCTACCGATAGTTAAACTACCGCCGGCATAGCTCTCCAGCTCATAGTCACGCATGCCCACCACCACTACAAGGTGGAGACACCTTTTGGGGGGAGGTGTCAGTATTTTTTTAATGATATATGTGACATAAAAGGTAAAACGGTAAGGTAAAGTTAACCCTGCATAGACTCACATTTTCTTGACCTCGGTACTAGTTGGAGGTGAGTGGTCAGCTTCACGGTCCGGCCGCTTTAGCTCCGGGTAAAGAGCCCCCGGTACACATTAGATAGTTCTGGCGGATCCCAGAGACGGTGTGGACGACATGGAGAAGTAAAAATTCTTGACCCCACCGGGACTCGAACTTCTAATTCCCGGTCCTCCCCACATATTAATAACAAAAAAGTTAATTTATTTAAAAAGATATTCTCATATGTTGAATACTCTAGGAGAGTGGTTCTCAAATTTTGTGAGACAGCCGCCCGGTAAATTCTTTCTTTATAAGGCGAGGGCCCGGTACCGGACTGCAGTGTCACAAAATTTGAGAAACCCTGGTCCAGGGCGATCAGAGAAAATTGTTTTTAACAGCGTAAACGTAAGTTCTAAACCAAATTTTCAGGATTCCATCTCCGCGGTTATATTACGCGATATACATGACTAACGATCACTTTTGGCTAGCAGTACAGGTCTTCCCAAATCCATTAAAGCCATGTCTTATAGCATTTTAAAGCTTAAATCTATGAAATTACTTTTTTCTATGCCCATTTGGTACAGATTCGGCCATAAAAGCTGACAAAAATTCGGCTTATACATCTCAGATATTGCTTAGGTGTAACATGACTGCCGCTTCAGTCATGGGTACCTATACTACACTTAATACATCCACATCAAAATGTTACCAATACTCACATAATAGACACGATACACTGTAACAAAATCATCTCTCTCGTTTGACCCTTCATAATTTATCGCTCATACAACATATTAGCAGAAATAGGGATAGCTTAGTCGGAATAACAACTGGCTACAAGTTGGAAGTCCCAGGTTTTATTCCAGGCAGTGTAAGATATTTTTTATTCGCTACAGTATTTAAGCCGACACAGACCCACCCATCCTCCTATCCAATGGGTACCACAGGCTATTTCCTTGGGGGTAACGTGACAGAAGCGTGAAGCTAACAACTCACCTCTATCTAGTGCCGAGGTAAAAAATGGTGGAGCTATACCTCCATTCCCCCTTACAGCTTCATAGTATAATGCTTAATTAATTAAGCACAGGAACAACTTTATAGTACGTTAACTCGAAATGGGGCAGTGACAGTGATAAATCCGATCCGTACAGAACTTCCTTTTACATATATAACCGGAAAACAGACGGCATTTGTTAAGGTGTAGCTGAAACACATATTTTATTTGACAGAAAGGCTCATTTTACAAGCAAAATTACTTATGCAATTATCTTATAGGCATAAATCCCACTTACCCGTACCCTATCGCCTCACACCTGTGTAACAAGAAGACCTGTTGTTTTCGCACTCAACAAATTGCACTTATCACTAGCTGAAGTCCAACTGGCATAGTTTCTAAGCAGCTTCGCATGTAGGAAACTTTCACCTTCGAAACTGCTACTCCTATTGGCTTTACTTAAGAAATTAGCAGGTATAACAAGAAGAAGAAGAAGTAAAAAGGAGGAAACTAATATGAAACTCACGTGGGACAGCAATGCTGATGTAAACACGTCGCTTCTACGTCCTGTAAACACAGTTCCCTCCTTCGCTGTTGAAATGATTCACAAATATCCTTAAAGAAAGATTTATAATATGTTTTTTCGCCAATGTAAGATGTCCTCATATGTCTTTAAGGTCATACGCATGCGTATAGAAAGCACTGTGCGCCGTTGTGAGACCACTTTGCATTGCCTCAAGCCCCGTAAGACTTGAGTCAGTGTATTGGTATGCTCGCACTGTGATCGGAGGATGTTACCTTGGTTCTGATGACCTCCAGAGAGGAAGGAAGGGGAAAGGAGGAGGCGGGCTGTATACGTACGTAAACTCTTTAATCAAACAAGTTCCTAGTCATAAATACCGAGAAATGGCAACATTTTTCCTGATGAAGGCTGTTACACACCTCACGAGGCGGTGATGCATTCCATATAATATGGAAGCTAGAATACGTCATCGTAGGTTAGTGACGTATATAGTTACGTCATCAATATAAATTAATTATATCCAATTTCAAAATATGTTTTCATATTCATACGCATGTGGGAATTTTAGAGGTACACAGGACTACCATATTGCAAGCTTGGCTACGTAGAATATGACGTACCATGGTTCGTTGAACCATATGAAACAATTGTGGAATTGTTATTACTGTGGGAAACCCAATAGACCGCCTCTGTGGTTTAGTGGTCAGAGTTCCTGGCTACAGATCCAGGCGCTACCAGATTTTCTGAGAAGTAGTGGGTCTGGAACGGGGTCCACTCAGCGTCGTAGTGATAATTGAGGGGATAATTCAAGGAAATAGCGGCTCCAGTCTAGAAAACCGAAATTAACGGCCGCGGAGATTCGCTGCGCTGACCACGTGACACCCTCTACCCGCAAAAGTTGGCACTAACTTCGCCGACAAGCGGCGGTCGCTCGGTCGGTATAGTTCGCTTGTGGACTGCAGGCCACGGAGTTTGTTTGTATGGGAAACCAAATAAATTAGGAAAACTATGCTAATATGCACTTCTTTGTGCACTGTGAAACTCAGAAGAATGATTAGTACAGAAATGGTGGAATGAAGATGTCGTGGCCTATTTTAAATGAGTATCCTAGTTTATCTAGGAACTGGAAAGGCGTAGTCGGTATAACGACTAGCAAAGGGCTGGTCGACTGAAGGGTCGGATTTCAAATCCCGATAGGGTCAAGAATTTTATCTTCTCCATGTTGTCCAGACCGGCTCTGGGGTCCATTTAACCTCCTGTCCAATGGCTAGCGGGAAGACTTTACCCGGATGTAAAGCGGCCAGGACGTGAAACTGATCACTCATCTCCAGCTAATGCCGAGGTCAAGAGAGTGTGGATCTATACATCCACTCCCCCATACGTCTTCATGGCGTAGTGCTTAATTAGTTTAGCACAAGGACAAATTTACCTTTTACGTAGTTTATCTAGAGATTCGGAAGAAAGGGTGAAAACCTTAAAGAGCATAGTGGTTTTCCAGTAGGGAAAACTGAAAAACATTAACGCTTGAACAAAGTTCCCCAGTTCCAACAGCAGGAAGAAAACTGAATGTTAATAAAGTGAATTATTTTGAAGCGTACAGTTTTCCTGGGTGTAACGCCGTGTGGTGGGATAGAAGTTTACTAACTTTTCGGTTGAGCTTTCCTCTTCCATCTTATACGGCTTATTCGCCTCTCTCTTGTCTTATCTTTTTTTCCCCTCTTGGTACTACAGCCATAGTGGGCCTAGGCCTACCTCCATGAACTTCTCCGTTCACTTCGGTTTTTTTCTAGATCTTACACATTCGGTAGGTCTCCTTGGGTGGGTGATCAGCTCGTCGCAAAGCCTCTACCTGTACACAAAGACAGAAAAACGCACACACACAAACTAAATATCCATGCCCTGAGTGGGATTCGAACCTACGATCCCGGTTTCCAACCGAGTGAAGACAGTACATGCCTTAGACTGCTCGGCTACCGTGACTGGCCTTGTCTTATTTTACGGCCTTAAAAATGGGGACCACATGGCATTACATTCCTGAATACCATTCTCTTCCCAGACATTACTGGGAGAATCACAGATGTCACGTAAGTTACTTCGAATGATATCCGTGGCGTCTTTGAATGCTCAGTCACATTCTACAGGCCCGGTGTGTGAAGTCCATCTACTGTACGAATCGAGAGCACGTCACAGTTTCAATAGGCAGCCTTAGATGTTATAAAAAGAAGGTAAAGCTATCCCTGTAACAGGCCGTGGAGATCCATAGGGTTGTGAGACGTTGAAGCTCACATATTTTCTAGACAATCGGCTCATAGATAGCGGTAAGATTGTCAGCCTTACGCACTGGCTGTACTTTACCCCCCAGGAAGATTCCTGGTACTCATTTCTGTTAGAGGCTGAGTCGACTCCAGAGCCATACTGAGGCTGGAAGGATTAATCTTCTCTCGCTCCCACTTATGGAGTACAGGGCTGATTTCTCCGTTTCATGATCATTTTACAGGCGGTAAGACTCCTTGGACGGGTGATCAGCTCGTTGCAAGGCCTCTACCTAAACACAGGATAACATAAACGCGGAATAAACGCATACATATACCAAAAATCCATGCCTTGTGCGGGATTCGAACCCACGATCCCGGTTTCCGAGCGAGCGAAGACAGTACATGTGTTAGACCGCTCGGCTACCGTGACCGGCGCTCGAAGGATTTGATCACTTTAAAAATCCAATAACCTCACCGGGAATGAAAACCGCGACTGTAGCCAACTACATTACCGCATGCCCCACAGATGGCAAACCTTACGGAAGAAAATTCCCGTATGTGTCCGGATTTCCCATAGGCGTAAGAATGCCGGAATTATGTTGAAAATAGAATTAATAGCTTCCTAATGATGACGTAAGGTCTGCGTCACTCACGTGACTATGACGTACCGTCGATCTTATGATAGACTGGAGTATACCAGATTGTTTGCTCAGCCTCCAAGACACTGCAGTTTCTCGTCATAGGAACAGTAAGGAAAGTTAAGTAGCCGGCGCACATGTTTGACAACTGATATTTAAAGTACAAAGTGTTCCTTAGAAAGCTGTTACGTTACGCAGTGCATGGGACATACCTTGTATAACCGGAAGCTAACAAACTTCTCACTCTTTCAGTACAGTTCGCATTTACTTCCTTCAGAAACAATGGGATTCTCCGCGTTGACTGCTGAAGAATTTCCGCCCAGGAAAAATAACTCCCTTTTTTAATGTTATTTTCAGAAATAATTCGAAATACCCTTAACAGTATAGTGGCTCGCTGTAGCTTGGTTGGTTGAGGCACTGTGCTACAAGCCGAAAGGTCGCGTATTCGAATCCCGATGAGGTCATTGGATTTTCCAATCTACCTAATCCTTTCAGCCGCACTATGGCCCTGGGATCAACTCAGTTTCTAACAGAAATGAATGCCAGGAATCTTACTGCAGGTTTAATGGCTGCCGGCGTGTAAGTCTGACAACCTCAACGCCATCTGTTGAGCCGATTGTCTAGAAAATGTTGGAACCTCGACGTCTCACAAATCTATGGGCCTTTACGAACAGTTTACATGGTTAAGTAGGATTTTTCTGGGTTGTGAAACTGTTCAGTTTGGATAGTTAGACGTTTCGGTGGAACATGCCTCCAAATGCAGGGCCGAAGATCGATTTTTAACAAAAATAACACTGGCAGAAGCAGTGAGTCAGGGTATGCTGAGTCAGAGGGCGGTACAACACAGATCATAACCACCTTGTGAGAGACAAAATCCAACAAAATATACGCCATGGTTTCAGGATAACGGCCCTAAAATATTAATCCTAAAGTAGACCGCAAGATTGTAACCGTAAAGGAGAATACTCGTGTCTACAGGTACGTTCAGATGACTCTCACCTTGGTTACGTGTGTTTACTCTCACTTTAAGTTGCGCAGGAACAATTCGTACACAGCGGGGCAGCATTGGTAAAGTATAAGCAGGTGGAAACCAGGCCTAATCGGTGTTATAACTCAGAAAATGTTACTCTTCATAACTACCGTTGTGAGAACCTGGAGTTCCACATAATCTTAAATATTTTCATGACTTCTCACCTGCTTTCACTCTGGTATCTTGCTAGACTTATTCGACTCTGAAGATTGAAGCGATATGTTCTTCCGAAACATCTGTTGAATTTCAACGGGCTACACAGTGTTGTATTCCAGAAGATAGAACTCTTCATAAATAGTCTTAATTTTAAGTCTTTTTGTTTTATTGCTAGTGGGGTGGGACTAAGTCCCTTGTACTGCGGCCACTTCTGGCCTATTGTACCAGCCCCAGATGACAGGTGAGTGTGATTGTGGAGCAATTGGTGGAATGAAGATTGCCAGGGGAAACCGAAGTACTCGGATAAAACCTGCCCCATCGCCACTTTGTCCACCACAAATCCCACTTCACCATACCAGGGATCGAACCCGGGCGGCCGCGGTGGGAAGCAAGTTACTAACCGGTTGAGCTATGGCACAGCCTCAATTTTAAGCCTAAATATATATATTTAGTTAAATATTGCAAGTGACGCCTAAATAGAGTAAACCCTCGCTAATCCGGATTAACTGGGGGGGGGGGGCCCTTAGTGAAGCGAAAGGTAGCCCTAAAATAAAAAAAAAGGAACAGAAATAAATGGAAAATTTAGTGATATATATAATGCTGATGAAACAAATAAGAAATATTACTGTATAGTCTTTATTTAATAACTATAAACGGATAATACATTTATTCAGTGATAGAAAACTCAGAAATTGTACTTTGTTTCTGAACGTCGTAATTATGTTTGGAAAAACTATGAGGTTTTTCTTTTCTGAACTGAAAACCGACTCATAAGTCACGTGTCTTTTAGAATACATATTCAACTTTGAACCTTTTCCCGGGGGTAAAATGGTCGAGGCGTCAAGCTGATCACTCACCTCCAACTACTGCCGAGGTCAAGAAAATGTGGATCTACACTTCCACTCCCCCATACGCCTTCATGGCATATTGTTTAATTAATTAAGCACGGCAAAAACTTTACATTTTTTTAACTTTTGCTCAACTTTGAACATAATTTTTCAATTTTCCTACTTCGATTCGAATTATCAGAGATTTATATTAACTGTAACTGGATTAGGCGAGGGTTTAGGCTGGGGCCACACGAGCGCACGAAGTACGTCCGTTGCAACGAACGTACTTTATAATGAACGTTGCTGAGGACACCACACAGTTGCAGAATGCGGTGCGTAGTTTTTTGTCTGCAATGGAGCCAGAAGAAAACGTAGCATTCGCCTCTCTTGTTTATTTCAACAACGGACGTCACGATATTCGTTACAGCGGACGCATTTTGTGCGCTCGTGTGGCCCCAGCCTAAGCAGTATCGGGTGTATCCTATCCCACAGTAATAACTTTCTTTAATATAGGGTACATATATAAAATCAACATCATATCCAATATGTACCGGGAGCTCTTTCCCTGGGAGTAAAGAAGCCGGGGCGTGAAGCTGACCAGTCACCTCCAACTAGTGCCGAGGTCAAGAAAATCTGCATCTATACACTCACTCCCCCATACGCCTTAATTTTACCTTACAACTATAAAATACTGTGAAAAATAAGTATTTATCTTTCGAAGCTAGGCAACATGAGTTCAAGAACCCTTTCATTTAACTTGTAATCGAAAACTTTAAATTGTCTAGGAATAGTGAAACCAAACACATCACAAACACAGACTCCTGATTTCCACCTGAATATTATCTCTACTGGACCCCTGCCTCCGTCACTGATGTCTGGGATATGACACCGTGAAGTCGTTTAGAAATTTACCAATGTTTCGGTAGAAAGTGCTGACTCCGTCTTCAATGTAGGTGGTACCTCCTGCCTCTATCGACAGCTTACAACCTTGTACACACACGCTCGTAATATTTCGGGAAATTTCTACTAGACTGCATGGCTTAAAATTTCTGAAGACAGCACTATCCATAGTCTCCTTGTTGAGAACATCAGATATCAAATAAATTATAAACTGCATTGCAGTGTTTTCACCAAAATGACGGTGTTTGAAAGAAGGTTATGTTGTACAGTTGTGGAAGAGCGATTTATCGATCTTGCTGCACGGCGTGTAAATGACAGCATTTTCCTGCCATCTACTAGATATTTGGAGAACTACAAAGAGCTGAAACCTTACAAAATGGTTCATAGCTTCTACATTCAGGGCCTATGGCAGCTCGAATTGTTCAGGTTTGACGAAATAGCAGTTTTAAAGTACTTTTATCAATATCCTGACTTCCTATCCCCGAAATCTAACAGGATGTTATATGGCTGCTTGTTTTGTTCCCATCAAACACTCTCAAACCGAGGAACACCCACAGTCTGAACACAGTCTGAAATCTCAGGTTAATATTTGACAGTGAGTGACGCTGAACTCAACTTATTGGGATTTTCATGAGGCATTTTGGAATAAATTCAGAACTTGTAGCCATGAAATTTAATTGTACCGATGTGTTGGACACGAGCCAGGATAGCTCAGTCAGTATAGTGACGGGTTACGAGTTGGACGGCTGGGATTCGATTTCCGGAAGGGGCAAGACATTGCTCTCTACATAGTCCAAACAGGGTCTGAAAATCACCCTGCTTCGTATACAATGGGGAAAGGGCTTCATTCAACGGGGTATGATGCTGACCACTCACCTCCATCTAGTGCCGACAACAAGAATGGTGGAGCCATACCTCCACTCCCCCATGTTTTCATGGCTTAGTGCGTAATTGATGAAGCATAGTCAAAATATTTCTTGTTGTGTCAGTAAACAATACAGATATTTCTAACAAGATTTTAGTTAAGCTATTGAGGAGCACCCGTTAAATTTTCATGTCATTTTCAATAATTTTCCGACAGATTTTCACCTGACGCGTCGTGAGAGTAAATTAGATTTCTTGAATAAACAAGAGTCTCAATTGCATATTTATAGATCAAGAATTTTCTGTCGACTTACTCATATTTTAAAGTCGAAAATATTTTAAAATATTGGTCTCATTCTAGTAGATGAAAATTTGAAAATTTGTAGAAACACTACTTATTTTTCTTTTTCTTTTTTCAAAATGCATGTTAACTTACATCATAACTACAAGAACATGTCAAAGTTTCGAAAACTGCGTATTATTTATTCTTTTATTAAATCAAATTTTTTATAATAGTACAGCAGTCATGTCCTTTCAGATCGTAACATTTCCACGTTTATTTCCAAGACGAATGAAAGGGCAGAGTATCTCGTCATTAGAATTTTCAGGCTTTAAGACGTCAGACTTGAAGGCCCAGGCTTCTGAGACGCCGAGATGGATGACGTGCTGGTTGACGACAAGAAGTCTGTAGCGTTGCTGCTGGCCCTGACTACGGTGTCCTTCCAGAGGCCAAGCATTGTCGTCCAGAGGTTTCTGGTTGATGGGTCACACACGACGAAGAAGAGAAACAGCACGAAGCCCTGCACAGTTCCACTGACACAGAACAAGTATGAAAACACGAACCCGGCTCCTAGCGCTGCCATCATCCCAAACAACCAGGACAATCCCAGCAAAAAGAACAACACGAAACCGAGTCTCAGTTGTTGCAGAACCAAAGGGGGACTTCCTTCGCAAATGTCTCGCCGATTTGGTATTTTTGCAATGCTGCAAATTATCGTGACGTACACTACAAGGTTGGTCGCCACGATGAGCCCAATAGGAAGGAGAATGCCGAAGTAGAGGGGAAGTCCCGACGGATAGCAAAGTATTGTTGACTCTGGAGACGGAGGGATGTAAGACGAAGGAGCCAGTGCCAAGACTAAGAGAACAGGAATGACAGGGACAACCCACCCAAATATCATTGCCTTAAGGAAGAAACGCGGGGGTCTAGTTGCGCCGAGAACTCTGACGTAGCGAAAGAACTGCAGCAAAGCTGTGATCAGCATCCACGCAAAGGCAGCAAGGATGGAATAGTGTAACAGTGCCCCAATAATGGTACAGGTTATAGTTTGTTCGAAAGTTGGACATTCAGTCTCCATAGTGCTCCTCATAGTTACAGCCAAATCATAACTGGAAAAGCTTATTTTTTCGTCCAACAACTGAATATCTAAAGGCCTCTGAATATTATTTTCAACTGACGTGTCAGCCTCCATGTAGTATTGGAGGCCGAAAGATTTTGGAGTGCATTCTTGAGGGTGTTTCTCATAACCAGATTGGACAATATCAGCACTGGATAAAATGAATATAACCATTTGTATTCCTAACGCTAACGAAAGCTGAAGGAGAATTTTGGTGCCTGGTTTCTGTCTCCAGGACTTGAAAACAATAGCAGTAACAGCGATTCCAAGGACACCGAATAGTGATAGTGAGCATCCCATAAGCGATATTATGTCCAGAGCTTTTTTGTGATGGTAATCCCTTTCTACGAATCCATACGCAGTAGTTGATCTGTCTTGAACTCCAATCAAAAGCTCCGAGAAGTGAGTCAGATGAGTGCAGACACATACGTCAAGTACGTTGAGAAGTGACGAAATATTCCCAAATTTAGTTGTGTCGGATAATGCATTACCAGCGTACACACAGCCTTCACGAGACCATCCCCCGAGGGACGAGCTGGCAGAGGAACTGTTGTAAGTAAAATCCCAAAATGTACACTGTCTCTCTTTTGCTCCGTGTATGGAGGATACGTTAACAAGAGGTCTGAAGACTATGGGTATTGGCATTGGCAAGTCAGGGCTGTACCCTGGAATCGACACGCTGACAACACGGCTCACAACAATAGAATCGTGACCATTTGAGGAGTGTTCGAAATGAAGAGAGTTTTCTGCTTTATAAATATTTTGGAAAATGTGGTCATCGTAAAATACAACGATAACAATCTTGGGCCTATTTTCAGTATTCTTTAACAAAGAAAACATATAATTTTTGCAGTCAGGAGAATGATCGTACCACGAACTGTTTTTGTCACCTTTAACATACTCCATTATTACGTCTTCAGGAACCCAAACAGCAACTTCTACGTTATTCAGATTTTGCAAGAAATCAGGATTATTATCGTTTGTCTTCAGCGGTTTTATGGTGAGTTCCTCGAAAGATTTATATCCATGTGTTGGCATCGGGGATGAATTCGATATATTTTCATTCCGTAACAGAACCAACCCCGTAACATTACTCATGATCGGATCTGAAACCTGAACAATGATTTGCGAGGTGATGGCAAGTAACAAACCATCATCTCTGTATTTTGAACCAATCGTTATTCGTTCCATTAGGCGCTGTAAGGAATCCAGCAGAATGTTCGTGGAGTTGAAGTAAGTCTGCGAAAGTTTAACATACGCACCATTCGCCTTCTGTACGTTGTTCAGTATGTGAATTATAGTTGTTAAAGAAGGAATTGTCTCCTTGATTTTGGCCAATTCATTCATTATCCTGGAAACGAAATATATATCTGCCGTAGTAAGTAACGAAGGGTTTGATACTAACGAAGCTACCTCGCCCGCCAAACCTTCATAATAACATGCATTCTTACTAGTACTTGATAAAGCCAACTCGTATAGTGAACGAGTAACATGTGAGATGTTTCTATTGATACATTTTCCTGATGGTTTATTCCATCTCGCGCCATGAATGAAGTCACCTGAGCACTTACGATGAACAGGCACTCCATCCCCTTCCAGACACAGTTCCGTAGAAACGCAGGTCGAACCCCGAAGAGTGCTTTTCCAGTTGAGTGGTTTTGATTCGTCGTATGTGACATCCTGAGGACATACTTCTGTACTGCGGAAGGAATGGAAAGTGTACATATCTTTGTATCTCTCAACAGTTCTCCTCACAATACCCATAGTTCGCCTGTAGTCGTCCAGGAATGTGGTCTTGTTACCTTGATTCGATTGAACGTGAAAAATAAACCTCAGGGTTCCATTACTGAATGCATTTATGATTCTCATTACTTTCAGTGATGCTACTTTCCTCCGCGGTATTTTGTCACTAAGATTGAGCGTGATCCTGTCTAATATGTCGGAAATTGTTGGATCACACTTTCTCATGTCCTTGCCATTGTTGCAGTTTCCATGGACGTCCAAGATTAATGAATAAGTAGGTCCGTTTTCTTGTCCAGTGATCAAGACAGTGTTACTTTTTATGATTTCAAAATCTGCGATCTTTTGCCCTTCACACCAATAGTTTCCAGAAGATTTCTTGTCGTATTCAAGTTGATATATTTTCTTATGTACATGAAAACTGAGTTTTGATTCATTTCTTTTCCCACGAAAATTACTAAGCATTTTGATGTCGTCAATTGTCCATTCCTTATTCCATATTTCTGTAGTCTGTACTTCACGTACCAGCACACCCCTAGAATCTGTAAAACACTTGAAACCTTTGTCGTCTATGGACTCCTTCCACAATTCATACGGAAAGTATACTCTGAGACGAAGTTGTTTAGTTGACGGAAAGAAATTGAGAGTAAGAACAGAGTCCATGATGTCAGCATCAGCCTCGCACACAAAACACTTCAGAGTTGAATAATCCGGTAGCAGACTCCAGGTGCCGTCTGTGAGGATGGCTCCTCGAGTTCCGAACTTCATTGCACGTCCATCTTTAGCGAATTCAGAATTCCAGTTGACAAAACGAACTTTACTGTATTCTGAATTCCAAGTGAAACCATTCATTACGCCATCTTTTCTTTTCAATCCCATCCAGCATTTAGACCCTGGTTGTGGTTTATTGATTTTCACCATTTCCAGAAACATGAATATGTCTTGTGCCGAAGAAATTTGCATCAAATGTCCATTCCTCTTCTTACGACACACTTCACTTGCCTTCGTCCAAGTAATTGGATTAGTCAAATTGTTGTGTAACCTGAAACTTCTGTTGCTGTGCCCGATATTGTGTCTTGCTACATAATAATTTTTAGGGCAGGAAATGTTTAATAGCTTTTGCTGTGTAGGTATTACCACTATGCAAAGTGTTGGAAGTTTTGTTGAACAGTTTTTGGTTTCTGTCACCATATCATTGATATTGAGGCTTGCACAATCATTGTGCAAAGACCAAGCGTTCGATACCTTAACAAACGGATGATTGGATATATTTTGAAAGCGCGTTCCCCAACGCTTTCCAGGTAGTTTATTTACTAGCGCCCCAAATGGTTGGTCTCTTCTGACTGGTAGCCAAACTGACGATATGTGATAACGTTGCAGCACCGCCACAATTGATTTGAAATCCGTTTCATCAAGATCAAGGATGCTGACGGTGTTGCCATGTTTAAAGGAGATTAATGACCAAGTTTCAGGTCCTGTGATGAGGATGCAGATTGAGGCTTTGGCGTTATCTCCAGAGATCTCCAATTTCTTGAAAGGTGCTGGGCAGTTGTTGAGAGCTTCAATTTTCATTTGCACTCCGCCAACACATCGTGGAGGGTCCAAAGGATACCATCTGCTGGACGATCCTTGTTTCAAACACCACCGAGGCAGGGGCTCCAGAGTTTCTGACAGACAAATTGGTTCCGACAGGATTCCTGCTTTGTCCATCACATCATCGGCAAAATCTGAAATTTAATTTTGTTTTAGCGGCTTCGTCAATATGACATGTTTGTTACGCGAATTATATTGTTGTTTAGGAGCGTTATTTTGAAATTTAGCCACGTCTTGGTTAATTAAAGCCATTGGCCCTATTCTGTCTTCAGACGAATGGGTTATGAAAGAAATATTCACTGGGTCGGCCCTTCCGGTAGAGCTGATCTCAAACCATGGTACCTACACCTTCAGACTAATGTATGGAACATTGTATGCACAGAAAACCGACAACAGAAAATGCNCCGAAAATCAGGTAACCTAAAACATTTTCTTGGAAATCTTCGTCGCCAATAAGAAGTCATGTCAATAAATTTGTAGAACTGATATCACAGCATCGTGAGTTGTGCATCGAACATGGGGGATCTCATTTCGAAAAATTTTGATAAATTCACTAATTAATAAAGAAATTTTCTAACGTATTTTAACGTATATTTTACGAAGCAATTGACTGACTTTTACAACACTCTGTATAATTATAAATATTTTCATAAATATCATTAAAATGAGCACTTATGACTACTAATAACCTTATTGTGACATGTTGACACATTGCTAGGCAACGACCGCGAAACAATTAGACAGTGACTTGTAAACAGCAATCGAGGAACGGTGTTTTCTGCGTGATCCGTGCCTGGATGTTATAAGCAGGACAAATAGTCAGAGTTAGTTAATGCAATGCAGTGCAGGGAAGTGAATAGTTACTTGGTAAGTTAGTGAGTTAGTCAGAGAACTGTTGCTGTTAGAAGCTGATAGCTGAGGCGCGGGAACAGTTCGAGAACCCAGAGGAAAGGGAACGTCCGGAGTTGGAAGTCTCTAGCAGGCAACGACTAGTGAAGACAACAGACTGAGAAGACTTAGTACATACTGTAGTGAGCTGCAGAGTGTGTGAATTAGCGACAGCGCTCCAGTTACTTATAGCTACGATCTGTAAGTGTTCAATAAATCCAATTACCAATCCAAACCCCGTCTATAGTCACTCATACACGTGACAATATATTTATTTCTAAGGACCCCCAAAATAAGGCGACCTTAATCGAATCGTCGCAACGAAGGAATGCACCTGCCAAACAAACAACATTGTTGCACTTCCTAAATAAAGCGTTTGAAAATGTTAATTAATAATTAGATTTATTAGTTCGTCATGTTTCGCCTATTTTAAAGTTTTATTAGTTTTTATTGTCATAATCAGTCAATCAGAGGTCAAAACCATGTGGATCCATACATCCACTCCCTCATATTTTAGTACATAATTAGTTAAATGCAGAGAAATTTTACCTTACAGTACTGTTTCCCCCCCCCCTTGGCACTACAGCCCCAGTGGGCCTAGGCCTACCTGCATGAACTGCGTTCACTTCGGTTTTTCTAGATCTTACACATTCGGTAGGACTCCTTGGGCGGGTGATCAGCTCGTCGCAAGGCCTCTACCTGTACACAAACACAGAAAAACGCACACAAACATCCATGCCCTGAGTGGGATGCGAACCCACGATCCCGGCTTCCGAGCGAGCGAAGACAGCGCATGCCTTAGACCGCTCGACTACCGTGACGGGCACAGTACTGTTATAGCACTGTTATTTCTTGGACAATAATTTGAACCGGTTTGTCCAAATTTTCGATTATCCGAACCACATTTGTCACTAATTAACTCGGATAATCGGCGTTCTTCTTCATTTGAAAGAGAAATCTTGTCTTAATTTTCAGCTGATAAGGTACCTCCAGCGTGTGAGTGATACCAACTTCAAATAGACGCCGCCCCCCCTCCCCAATATTATCTACCTAACATTCGTGATTGTCAAGTAGATCTGTGTGTCACTAAGCTGATACCTGTTGGAGTTCCTGCAGACTCCGGCCACGTGACTGTGACGACACGTCCATGAGGACCCAGTAGTGAGGATTCTTCCGCGGGACACGTCTGTACCTGGAAGCACGGAACACAAAATGCGTACGAGTCCTGATACTGCATCGGCCTCTGTTAGGACACCTTCTCTAAATACATTTATGTCGTGTATAACTTTTCTCCAATTATAATTAGAATGATCAAGGCAAGGAGGATAACATGGGCAGGGCATGTAGCATTTCGGTGCGAAAACCAGAAAGAAAAAGACGATTAGGAGGAACTAGACATGGGTCGGAAGATAATATTAAAACAAAAATCTAAACAAACTCCGTGGCTTTACTCCGCAAGCGAAATATACCGACCGAGCGACCGCCGCTTTTCGGGGATGTTAGTGCCAACTTTTGCGGGTAGAGGGTGTCGCGTGGTCAGCGCAACGTATCCCCACGGCCGTTAATTTCGGTTTTCTAGACGACAGCCTCTACTTTTCCATGCAGGTAGCTCTTCAGTTATCCTCACGAGGCTGAGTGGACCCCGTTCCAGACCCACTACATCACAGAAAATCTGGTAGCACCGGGAGTCTAACCCGGGACCTCTGGTTCCGTAACCAGGAAATTTGACCACTAGACCACAGAGACTGTCAATAATATTAAAATGTTAAGAGAAATAGTATGGGTTGGTATTGACTGGATTGATCTGGCTAAGGATAGGTGACAGTGGAGAGGGCTCCTTGTGAACACGGTATTGAACTTTCGGGTTACATAAAATATTGTGAAATTCTAGAGTAGCTGTACAACTGTTTTTCTTTTCTGAAGAAGGAGTGAGTTCCATGAAGTTTTTTTATTTTTTATTTTTCGTTACTAGTGGGGTGGGACTAAGTCCCTTGTACTGCGGCCACTTCTGGCCTATTGTACCAGCCCCAGATGATAGGTGAGGGTGATTGTGGAGCAATTGGTGGAATGAAGATTGGCAGGGGAAACCGAAGTACTCGGAGAAAACCTGCCCCAGCGCCACTTTGTCCACCACAAAACCCACTTGACCAGACCCGGGATCGAACCCGGGCCGCCGCGATGGGAAGCCAGCGACTAACCGCTTGAGCTGTGGTGCGGCCTCCATGGAAGTAGTTAATGTAAAATTGGCTTGGATTATGAAGATATCTGCCATGGCATATAATGCAGTCATATTTTAAAATTGTCGTGAAAGGACTTCGGTCGACAGAGGCTAAACACCGCCTCAGGTAACGAATCCATAATTGGCAGAACTGTTTGGACTCGGTACCAACAGGTATCTTTTTCTCTGGGGGTAAAGCGGCTGAGAGCTTGAATCTAATAGGTCACCTCCATGTACTGCAGAGGATAAGAATGATGGAGCTATACCTCCACCCTCTTGACACGTCTTTATGTCATGGTGCTTAATTAATTAAGCAGAGAAACAACTTTACCTTACCTTACCTAATGAGCTACATCATAAAATGCCACCCGTAAAATACATACTTGGATTAACATTGTTTCTTTACCTTGTTCGGTGTTACGTCATCAGAGTCTTCGCCGTGTGCATTGCGTGGTGCAATTGTTTTCACAGCGGAACACAGAGCCAGCAGCAGCAGTAATACCGTGTACAATTCTGCAATAAATTATTTAACGAGTACAAGACCAAACAGTTTCACTGCCTTACTTTACAAACACAACCCATAACGTTCAAGGTTAATGTGTAATAATTTCTTAAGAAATACGTTAACACGCAGTTCAAACTGAAAAGGTCACACTGCGTTACAGAAGAAGAGGGTTCCAGTATCCGACGTCCATGAAACTCTACAAAACTGATGCATGTGACTTGAATTTGACAGTTGGTGTATTCGAATCCCTGATTGGGACACTAGCTGTATTGACTGAGGGCTTTCGTGGCGTTCGTCGGTGCCTACCCAGCTCGTTGAGGCACTGTACTACAAGCCGGAAGGTCGCGGTTTCGATTCAAGTAGAGGTTATCGGATTTTTCAATTGACGTAATCCTTCCAGCCGCACTATGACCCTGAGGTCGACTCAGGCTCTAACAGAAATGAGTACCAGGAATCTTCCTGGGGGTAAACGTGCGGCAGGCGCGGAAAACTGATAACCTCACCGCCATTAGCCTGTTGTCTAGAAAATGTGGGAGCCTCGACGTCTCACAAACCTACAGGCCTCCACGGCCTGTACATTGGCAGCTTTATCTTTTATACTTCGAAATTGGTCACGACCACTTCCTCCCAATCCTTTCCAATCCATCAGGTATCAAGAAACCTGCCATTCGACGCTACTCCTGTATAATCCAGAAAATGGGAAAACGGGGAAGTAACGCAAAGATACAAGAAAAGATGGAACTAAATAACAGGTAGGTATAGCAGTATAGCTTTAGACTACTACTTCGGAGATTCTGGGTTCGAATATCGGCTGGGACACTGCCTATAATGGATTAGGATTTTGCTGCTTCTCCTGAGATACTACAGGTTAAAGCTGGAGGACTAGGACTGGAACAAAACTGTTTGAATCCAAATTCATCCAAATTCGTCAGTCTACATCCCACTAGACGCAGTATACGTAGCTTACACAAGTGTTTTTCGGTATTCCGGAGGCACCGTTAAACATGAATTGATGTAAAGTCACATCATGAATGCTCACATACCCCTGCACACGTCTTGAAAGATTCATCCTTATTCATCAATATTAAGGGCTACTTTATTCTTGTTAGTAAAAGTTGTTTTTCGCTATTCCGGGCGCACCGTTACACATAAATTGATGTACAAATAAATTGTAAATGCTCACCTTACGTCGCATTTGCTCCAAATAAAATTTCATATTACTATATTATAATGGCTTCTGTACTCTTGTTCTGAGACATATTTCTTTTGCCAGTTTCCCCATTTGAGAATCATATTTTTTTTTCCTGTGGCGCTATAGCCCCAATTTGGGAGTAGGCCTACCTCCATGAAACTCTCCGTTTCACTTCGGTTTACTAGATCTTACACATACGGTAGGACTCCTTGGGCGAGTGATCAGCTCGTCGCAAGGCCTCTACCTGTAGACAAACACAGAAAAACGCACACAAACATCCATGCCCCGAGTGGGATCCGAACCCACGATCCCGGCTTCCGAGCGAGCGAAGACAGTACATGCCTTAGACCGCTCGGCTACCGTGACCGGCAGCGTATAAGAGTAATATATAACAATTCAGTTCGTGCCTCACAGGAAACAGATCCAAACCCACGATCCCTGCTTCCGAGCGAGCGAAGACAGTACATGCCTTAGACCGCTCGGCTACCGTGACCGGCAGTGTATAAGAATAATATACAAGAATTCAGTTCATACCTCACAGGAAACAGATCCGAACCCACGGTCCCGGCTTCCGAGCGAGCGAAGACAGTGCACTCCTTAGACCGCTCGGCTACCGTGACCGGCGAGAATCATATAGTTTCACTTATTCTCATACCAAAATACTTTTAAGTCTCTTTTCACTGATTTCCCATAGCATTGAGGATCGAAATTCGGTGAAGAGTAGACTCAATCATTGGTAACCGAATTTTATATATTCCCTTAATTTCCTGTCTTTACCACAGATGCATTTAAGGCGGATTATTTGACTTGCATCCCTCGTGGCATTCTTTGTATTGGTAGCCCCGTTTTCACAATTCTTCTATTTCACTTTCTACTCTTCGTCATGATTATTTAATTTCGTATTCAGTGCCTAGACTCCTCTCCCTGAACTTAAGAGAAATATTACAAAACGCAAATTATACAACAAAATGTAGATAAACTCACCTGGATTTGCCATAACTACCAACACGATTGTCTCTTCTACAAAGGACTAATTTAATGATTGCAGATATCTGTGTGTTTATTTTACATGCTCGTCTCCATGCCGTTGCTTAGGAATCGTTATCTCATTTCTGTATATCAGATGTACACACAGAGGTGCTGGCAGTCCCCGCCCTTGCGTACATTACGTTAATCTGGGATGAATCTCTGGAGTGTAAATATGACGGTTGGACGGCGGGGGGAGCAGTTGTAGCGATATTTGCACACAGAACAGACATTACGGGCGATGTAATTATCTCTCTTCTCCGTAAGGGTGAAGAATTGGTTTATACTTAGTCCTTTATTGGGCCGCGCCATAGCTCAAGCGGTTAGTCGCTGGCTTCCCACCGCGGCGGCCCGGGCTCGATCCCGGGTCTGGTCAAGTGTGATTTGTGGTGGACAAAGTGGCGCGGGGGCAGGTTTTCTCCAAGTACTTCGGTTTCCCCTGCCAATCTTAATTCCACCAATTGCTCCACAATCACCCTCACCTATCATCTGGGGCTGGTACAATAGGCCAGAAGTGGCCGCAGTACAAGGAACATAGTCCCACCCCACTAGCAATAAAAAATAGTCCTTTACTGTCCTCTTTAAATTTTGTTTTTTGTTCAACACGCTGTTA
Organism: Cryptotermes secundus; assembly: GCF_002891405.2. Classification (NCBI taxonomy): domain Eukaryota; kingdom Metazoa; phylum Arthropoda; class Insecta; order Blattodea; family Kalotermitidae; genus Cryptotermes; species Cryptotermes secundus. The sequence goes on along the minus strand of NW_019735563.1, from coordinate 1,388,935 downwards.
ATAATTCGGCTTATGTTGAGGAGTACGACGGTTAGTGTACAGTGAATGGTAAAGGATGTGGAAGGAAGCGGCCATAGCGTTATTTGGGGAAATATCTCAGGATTTCCCTGAAAGAACTAAGGAAAGCAAAAATACTAACATAGAATATTCGGTGTCCCAGTCGGGAATTGAACAGCGCTCTTCTGGAATACAAGTCAGGAGGTTTACCACTGTGTGTCTGTGATTGTGTACAAAGCTTTCCAGGTTCTAAGCAGGACAGTTTTTCTCAGAATTTAATATTCAGAATGCTTACCTTATGAATATAGATTTTCCAATACAAGAAAGGACACTACAAAGGAAATTGAAAAGGCTTTGTTGGGTCTGAGGTACATGCGCCGGTGCCTCCTGGAATATGAGGCTGTGTGATTCAGGTAAAGTTAACCGTCGTTTCAGAGGAACATGCTGTCACAATCTTCAAGGTCGAATACGTTAGCTATAGTCTTCTTCGGTTATTCTTAGATCATGGAGATGGATCTAGTCGGTTCCTCTGAAACGTCGGTAAACTTATGTCAGATTACAAGGCTCCGTAAACCAGAAGACAGTACTGTTGAAAAAGTAGGATTAAAGTTTTCTCGAAGTGAATGAAACGATTTGAAATTTTACTAACAGAACTGCATATGCTGTAGTTTCCAGGAAGAATCTAATTAGTCAAAAATTTTCTTCTCTATGTCAGTTTAGACCGTTATAAAAATTGAGAAATACAGGTATATTGCGTGTGATTTTTAATAAGGGAGCACGCGGTAGACTAATTGGTTGAGACACTATGCTACATACCTCAGGATCGCGTGTTCGATTCCCGATGAGGTGGACTTCTTTCAATATACTTAATCCTTCCAGCCGCACTATGGCCCTGGGGTCGACTCAGCCTCTAACAGAAATGAGTACCAGGAATTAATTAAATAATTTTCCTGGGGAGTAAAGCGCGGACGGCTCGTAAGGCTGACAACCTTACCGCCATCTTTGAGCCGATTGTCTAGATAATGTGGGAACCTCAACGTCTCAGAACCCTATGGGCCTCCATAGGCTGTTACTTTTACTTTACTTACTGTTGGAAAGAACAGCCATTCATTTTCCATAAATATCCATGAAGAATGTTGTCTTATTGGATATGACGCCGTGTAGATCTTGTGTGAACCGACGTTCCGGAGGAGCGTATCGCCTCCATCTTCAGGGTAGAAAAATCCGCGAACGAGGAACCAGCGTGAGCAGGTGTCTGCAGGTTCCAGCCCCATATAAAATGTTTACCGAGGGCTGTTTCGCCGGGGGTAAAGTGACAGAGCTGTGAAGCTCACCACTCACCTCCATAAGTCTCCATGGCGTAGTGCTTAATTCAGCACAGGAACAGACTTATCTTTTTACATTGCGCACACACTGGCGTCGAACCAAGAATGTTCAACTCTAAAGTGAAATCAATTCTGTTACACGAGTATGGATGGGAGACATGAAGAGTCACCCAAGAAACATGTAAGAAATTACAAGGTTTTGATAAATCATGCCTGCACAGAATACTAAAAGTGAGTTGGTCAGTTATAACTAACAAAAGAACTATGGAAACAAACAAATGAAATAAAAATAACTGAACAGATAAGGTAAAGTTGTGCCTGTACATAACTAATTAAACACTACGCCATGAAGACGTATGGGGGAGTGGATGTATAGATCCACATTTTCTTGAACTCTACACTAGCTGGAGGCGAGTGGTCAGCTTCACGCCCCTATCGCTTTACCCCCTAGGCAAGAGCCCACGGTAGCATTTGGATAGGAGGTTGGGTGGATCCCAGAGCCGGTCTGGACGAAGTGGAGAAGAGAAAATTCTTGATCCTACAAGGATTCAAACTCGGTCGTCCAGCCTGCAGCCAGTCGCTACATCGACTGAGCTATCCCGGCTTATAACTGAAGAGATAATGAGACGTAAATGGAACTGGACCGGCCATACTTTTCGAAAGGTGAAAAGGAAGTTATGGAGTGGAACCCACAAGGACAAAGAAAAAGAGGAGTTGCAGAGAACAGTAGGAGAGGGACAGATTGGGGAGAAATTAAACAAATCAGCAAGACCCGTGTGAGATGTCGCCAATTTGTTAATGCCCTGTGCTCCAGTGGGAGCTGAAGGACGCTGATGATGATGATGATGATGATGACTGGTATCTGGTATTTTTAAATGACATCCTTCTACAGTATTATCTGATAATTACTTATGGAACTTCCTTGTTTGTGCTGTATCGACTTTATCTAAAAAGGTTTATGTAATCAGTATGAACTTTTTGATAATACTAATTTTGTAATCTGGTGTTCCAGGCTGCGGGGACGGTGCTGGAGCCACCTAGGAGATCCCTTTAGTTACTATCTGAACCGGCGTCCATATCTTCAAGGAAATGGCGTCAGAGGATTTCCGGATGTCATGTAATTTTCGTGAATACCTCGCACAGCTGGAATAGTTACGTCACATTTGCAGCCCATGAGTACATAGATGCCGAATATATGTGCTTTCGATACGAGATATATATAGGCCACAGTAACAGCTCATACTAGGCGAGATACATGCTTACTTATGGAGCTAAGCCCTTCTTAAGGAGCCGCCAACTGTGCAGCTACTCAAGAATTTCCCAGCATTATATGGAACCCGAAGGGTCATTACCGTGTTCACAAGAGCCCTCCACTGGTCCCTATCCTGAGCCAGATCGATCCAGTCCATACCATCCCATCCTATCTCTCTAAGATCCATTTTAATATTCTCCAACCACCTACATCTTGGTCTTCCCAGTGTTTTTTTTCTTCTGGCTTTCCCACCAATATCCTATATGCATTCCTTTTCACCATTCGTGCTACATGCCCTAGCTACCTCATCCTGAGACGTCTGAATTAGTGGATCATTGGGTGGTAAATTCATAACAGCATATTCATTGAAACATTTAAACATGACAGGGTTTCAAACCCAGTTCCTGACCTACATGAATAACTGTGCCAATGAGTATTATGCTGCGTGGAGATTGATAATATCTTCAGTATAATAGTGAGACTATATAATATTAACATATATTAGCTTTTACCAAGTAATTTTACTGTTTGTTGTAGACTGTAGCGAGATGATGGTGCAGTGACGTCTTGTTTGAAAATGAACTGTCTCTCCACATCCATGTGATTGGTGGTCATCTGTGTTCATTGGACATGTGCACAGCAAGATCTTGCAGAGCTAATAGAAACTTGAGGGGGAAGATGACTGTTTTTCAGCAGGCTTATAAAGAGATGATCCAAGACCTGAAAGGGAACTGAAATACAGTGAAACCCCCTCAGTGCTCTTTGATGCGAAATTAATCTCAGGTAACATTCAGTTTTGGCGACGTTGTGTCAGTAACCTCATTGTTAAATTACATGCACGCAAGAATCCACTTCTTGGCAATGAGACCTTAAATAGGAGATTCACTGTGTGCAGACTGCATCTGTATGCCATTGGAACCATCACCAATCACAGAAACATGCCTCCCTGTTGACAGTCATGTGTCACGGGAAGTCTGGATGAGGATTTCCAGCACTGGAAGAAGTGCAGCAGTTGTGTAAGAGGTTCATCTGCCAGCGCTACAGATGATGCGATGGGTAAACTACCGCATCATTCTCCGCCACAAGATACTAGTCTTGCAACTAGCTTTACAAATGTATGTTATCATTATTATGATGCTTAAAGTGTGTGTTGGTCAAAACGAATGACCTGTGTTTGAATTATATGTAAGAAATTTAGATTTATTTACAGGAGGGGGGGGGGNGTATTCATTCAGATGGCAAAGGTAGAAAATGATTCCAGCCTAGTGCAGTATATCAGTATTCATGGCAGAAGTATATGCCATTAACCCTGTGTGGGCCAAGTTTTTGGACAGCTTGAGACAAAATACGAATTAAAGGACGTATATGACACCTGTAACCTAACCTAGCTAACTTATAACAGAATGTACTCTTATTTAATGTAACCTGTCCTAAAGTAACTTTAACCAAAGCTAATAAAATTAACCTGAGCTAACATGTCGAGGAAAGTACAGAAAGGGTCAAGGTGTGTATACTTACTGCCATAAGCTTCATGAATTTAGCCTATTGGTTTGTATGAAGTTCACTCTGCACTGTACCTCACCATCCATAGGAATACACAAACACAGAATAGTCCCATTTTAGGAGAACACACAATGAAAAAGATGTCTTTGCATCAGTTATGTTGATACTGATAAAGACATCTTGCCCAGATAAAGGGATATGTGGTTGGGGTGGACAAATTATTATTACTGTGGTGAAGGGGGGGGCTGGCAGCCATGTACTATATTTTAGATTTATGGTTGTCTGCTTTGATATTGCGATAAGCGTAATTCCAAAACTTGTACTTGAGATTGTATTGCTTACTGTGATAACCAGAAGTTAATGTATATATAAGACCTTTACCGTTGTGTATGTGTGGCTGGCTGCCTATCATTGTTTGATAGAGGTCTTGAAAGTGCTATGTACTTGTATGTGGATTCTAATTTTGTTATTGCTATTTGTAAAATATTTCAACATTCTGTAGACAGAAATATGTTTGTTGCCAAACAACATAATTATACATTCTCATAATCACTGTCAATTTGTCAGTTACGAGGTTAGGAACAGAATGTCCCACATATTTACGTATAGAATTGATTTGTATTAAGGCCAGGAGAGTTCACTGATTGACTACTGTTATAATTGCATGAATTTCTGTTCTACTTGCTGCCTCAGTGGCAGAGCATATGGATTGTGTATGAATGAACTGTATGTTACCAGTTTCTGAAGACTTGAGCTATCAGAGTATTTCCCATCAAGATATGTATTTTTTTTTTATAATGGGGTATTGTTATGTCTTTATTTGAAGATATGTCATTCATTATGAGATGACTGGACCAATTGAGTCAGTATGAACTGTGCATATCCAGAGGAAGGATTCTTAATACTGGTGGTGTTTCAGTTCAGAAAAATGCGATGGATTGTATGTGTTGCGATCTGTTGGATTTGTTTTACTTTGGAATACATATACTTCATATTTGTTTGACAGTTTGTAATACTCTCCTGAGTGCAGTAGTGTGTAAGTATTCATATTGTTGATCTCTTCAATTTATTTGAAGAGTGGCAAGTTAGGTAATTTTTATGTAAGAGGGCAAGCTGAAAACAAAAAGAAATTAATTAGTATTTTATTGAAACAAAAATGGATAATTTTTTAATGTAAGGCAGGCAGGTGCAACAGTGGAGGGGAATAGGACTAAGGAAATGGAAAATAATGGCAGCCTCCCACATGATATTTAAGCTGAATATAAATGATTTATGACCAGTGAGAAGTCCATGATGGTCTTTGGTGAAGCAGGATTAATCAGGGTTCTCTAAGGGGGAATTTGGGAAGAACTGTTATGGAACCTCTGGCATGACATGATAAGATAACAGGTCAGAGGGTTTAGGGCAGATAAATTGCTGCAGTAGGACAGGGAACATACCTTTGGGGAGGGGGGTTAAGCATGTGAAGAGAGGTCAGTGATGTATCACATTTATTACAATTTAAGGCACAGAGTAAATATGGCATGTATAGCTCGTTTTGTAGTTCATATGATCTGTTTGTAGTGTCTAAATATTGTGAAGGCTGAGCACTTGATGTACAAAGTTACACAGTACCTGGACTTTATGTACTTGGTGAAGATGCTTAGGATATATCCATAGCCTGTCAATCCTGGAGTGTTTCATGTTGTCACATGTAGGTTCTGGATGTGTAAGTGGTAGGTTTGGATGGAGGGTCACAAATGGTAGAAAAGTGGCTCCATGTACTGCAATTTTTGTAGGAAGCGTTTTTCATTGCAGTAAGGGCGTACAGGATTCCACCGAAAGGGGATAGAAACAGGTGCAGGTCGGGATGCAAAGCAGGCACTGCAGCCGGAATTTATGTGAAGTGTTGAGGTTTGGTCAAATTACAGCAAAATTTTGGAGCATGAAGTGTTGTGGAAATATGTTGGCAGGTATGAGATACAAACGGACATATTCAGAAGTGTGGGTGGCGAAAGTGCCAAGAAAGGTAAGTATGAGTATATTAATATATTGTGAATTTGATATTAGCATGTAAGAAGGGATAGATGAATGAAGTAATTCTGTTGAGGAAGAAGTTGAAACATTTGCGTGTGAAAGTGCTAAAAATGGAGACACTGAAGGGTATTGTAATGAGATAATGCAATGTGAAGCAGAGTTCCGTTTATGAAAGGATTATTGAAGAATTGTTGCAGTGGAGTTACATTTTGTGGTAGAGAATTTTCATTCATGAGACTGGGAATGTGACATGTATGTTATGCATAAAGAAGTTTATAATACTTTGGGCAGATGGGGAACAAAATTTAAACAAGTTGCATGGCAGGGTAACAGATGTGTAGAGAACTGGAGACATGAAAACGTTGAGATGGTAATCCCAGTATGACTATGCTGTGACTGGAGGGCCATCAGTTTAAACAATTTTATGTGGAGGGTCAGAAGCATAAATAGCCTTGTCTCTAGTGGATGTGTTCCATATTCACACACTAAGATACTAACACCAGGGCGTTTAAATTTTTTTAGTGATGTAGGACATTCCATTTTTAAACCAAATGGCGGAAGGGGCGAGGGGGGATGAAGTGAAGGACAGATAGCCTGCAGTTAGCGTTCTCTTTCTATAAGAAAACTCTGCTGTGACAGAAAACGATGTGAATAATATGTGTACTGATAGTNGGGGGGGGGGAGTGCAGTGGGTTGGTAAGGCATGGAATTAATTGTTCTGTGGAACTGAAAATACGTTAGTTTCGGAGGTAGGACCCCGCCTGGCTGCGGGGGAAGTTTTTACGAGCGCGGCCCGTCGCTCCGAAGGGGCTTTCCATGGGGTTTTAGTCTCGAGCGATTGAACTCCAAGATGAAATATACCGTCCACAGAGCATTATTTATGTCTGTAATGTCGTATGCTTGCCTTGGGATCTGCGGCAAATACCCACGTTTCGAAAGTGCGGCGCTTAGAAATCGAGGTTCTCCGCAACAACACCAATATCCCAAGGCGCAGAGCGGTCAGCAACCAGAAGCCACAGAAGATCGTGAAAATGCAAATGTTCTGAATACTGGATAAGGCGAAGCCCGACAGAACACGAGGCTTCAAATTTGCGGCGTTGAAGCTTATGATCATTGAGGTGACTAAATTGCCGGTCTAGCGTGAGCTAATGAAAATAAGGCAGAATCTGTTGTGGACTGACAGGAGGCTTATATATATTGCCAGTAATTGACTGTGACACGTGAGAAGGGATAGACTCGTCTTGTCATCAGAAAGGATTCGTATTAAGGCGTCTCCACATTACTCGTGCTCGTGCCCTTGTGACTCGCGAATAATGTGGACGGTATGACAAGTCACGAGACAAGCTAATTTTTAATTTAAAAACTATAGCCAACAAATTAAAATACGACTACAGCCTATACACACTACGAGTAAATATACGGATCCTCACGCGCCGAAGCCTGGCGAGCAACTGAAGTAGTATGGACGAAGATTTACGAGCACAAGTAAAAGCCAGACGAGCACGAGTAATGCGGACGCGCCTTTTAGAGGCCAAGCAGTGAAGCTTACGAATACTTCAGGACTAAGATCTGGTCAAGAGCGTCTGAATGGGCTCTAAATTAAGAGAAAGTGACTGGCCGATCGTCAGTCGCAAAATGACTTTGAAACGAAGCACGAAGTAAAGAGAAATTTTGTAAAAGTAGAAACGAAGCGGTAGGATATGTGGAAGACGAAGGCGAATAGTTGTATTTTACCAGTAGGCCACCAATGCCACGAAAAATTTTCACCGTTAATCTTCCTCTTATGTTACATGTCGCTATATAATGCCATAAAAATCTCATTACAAAAATCCTTGTCGTTTTGAACCACGGACCTTTCATTTACAACTCCGGTGCCTTACTCTAGACCACCAGAACATCCATCCTAAAGCTTTCTGCAATAGTCCTTATATTATACGAGTTGATTTATAGATGCAGAAAAAATCTTACTTATTTATTCACTTTTCAATTTCTATTAATAAAAGACACCGTGGTCTCGAAACCCGTACCTAACCAATACTTCGCCAATGTCTTACCCACGTACCACCAGATTTATACACATTTGTTACCTTCGCCTTCCTCATACAGTACGACTTGCTTCCTACATGCACAAATTTCTCACATTTCCACCCCCCCACACACACAAAAATAGTCATATCTTCGAACTACGTACCTTCTAAACCATACACCAGTGCCTTACCAAAGGACCGCCACGGTTATGACAACTATTCGCATTCGTCTTCCACATATCCTACCGCTTCGTTTCTACTTT
>NW_019735563.1:1372147-1376964 GCF_002891405.2 Cryptotermes secundus | reverse complement strand
GTGCAGTGGGTTGGTAAGGCATGGAATTAATTGTTCTGTGGAACTGAAAATACGTTAGTTTCGGAGGTAGGACCCCGCCTGGCTGCGGGGGAAGTTTTTACGAGCGCGGCCCGTCGCTCCGAAGGGGCTTTCCATGGGGTTTTAGTCTCGAGCGATTGAACTCCAAGATGAAATATACCGTCCACAGAGCATTATTTATGTCTGTAATGTCGTATGCTTGCCTTGGGATCTGTGGCAAATACCCACGTTTCGAAAGTGCGGCGCTTAGAAATCGAGGTTCTCCGCAACAACACCAATATCCCAAGGCGCAGAGCGGTCAGCAACCAGAAGCCACAGAAGATCGTGAAAATGCAAATGTTCTGAATACTGGATAAGGCGAAGCCCGACAGAACACGAGGCTTCAAATTTGCGGCGTTGAAGCTTATGATCATTGAGGTGACTAAATTGCCGGTCTAGCGTGAGCTAATGAAAATAAGGCAGAATCTGTTGTGGACTGACAGGAGGCTTATATATATTGCCAGTAATTGACTGTGACACGTGAGAAGGGATAGACTCGTCTTGTCATCAGAAAGGATTCGTATTAAGGCGTCTCCACATTACTCGTGCTCGTGCCCTTGTGACTCGCGAATAATGTGGACGGTATGACAAGTCACGAGACAAGCTAATTTTTAATTTAAAAACTATAGCCAACAAATTAAAATACGACTACAGCCTATACACACTACGAGTAAATATACGGATCCTCACGCGCCGAAGCCTGGCGAGTAACTGAAGTAGTATGGACGAAGATTTACGAGCACAAGTAAAAGCCAGACGAGCACGAGTAATGCGGACGCGCCTTTAGAGGCCAAACAATGAAGCTTACTGCAAGACTAAGATCTGGACATAAGCGTCTGAATGGGCTCTAAATCAAGAGAAAGTGACTGGCCAACCGTCAGTCGTAAAATGACTTTGAAACAAAGCACGAAGTAAAGAGGAATTTTGTAAAGTAGAAACGAAGCGGTAGGATATGTGGAAGACGAAGGCGAATAGTTGTATTTTACCAGTAGGCCACCAATGCCACGAAAAATTTTCACCGTTAATCTTCCTCTTATGTTACATGTCGCTATATAATGCCATAAAAATCTCATTACAAAAATCCTTGTCGTTTTGAACCACGGACCTTTCATTTACAACTCCGGTGCCTTACTCTAGACCACCAGAACATCCATCCTAAAGCTTTCTGCAATAGTCCTTATATTATACGAGTTGATTTATAGATGCAGAAAAAATCTTACTTATTTATTCACTTTTCAATTTCTATTAATAAAAGACACCGTGGTCTCGAAACCCGTACCTAACCAATACTTCGCCAATGTCTTACCCACGTACCACCAGATTTATACACATTTGTTACCTTCGCCTTCCTCATACAGTATGACTTGCTTCCTACATGCACAAATTTCTCACATTTCCACTCCCCCCCCCCACACAAAAATAGTCATATCTTCGAACCACGTACCTTCTAAACCATACACCAGTGCCTTACCAAAGGACCTCCACGGTTATGACAAGTATTCGCATTCGTCTTCCACATATCCTACCGCTTCGTTTCTACTTTTACAAAATTTCTCTTTACTACTTGCTTCGTTTCAAAGTCATTTTACGACTGACGGTTGGCCAGTCACTTTCTCTCAATTTAGAGCTCATTCAGACGCTCTTGACCAGATCTTAGTCTTGCAGTAAGCTTCATTGTTTGGCCTCTAAAGGCGCGTCCGCATTACTCGTGCTCGTAAATCTTCGTCCACACTACTTCAGTTGCTCGCCAGGCTTCGGCGCGTGAGGATCCGTATATTTACTCGTAGTGTGTATAGGCTGTAGTCGTATTTTAATTTGTTGGCTATAGTTTTTAAATTAAAAATTAGCTTGTCTCGTGACTTGTCATACCGTCCACATTATTCGCGAGTCACAAGGGCACGAGCACGAGTAATGTGGAGCCGCCTTAATACGAATCCTTTCTGATGACAAGACGAGTCTATCCCTTCTCACGTGTCACAGTCAAATACTGGCAATATATATAAGCCTCTTGTCAGTCCAGAACAGATTCTGCCTTATTTTCATTAGCTCACGCTAGACCGGCAATTTAGTCACCTCAACGATCATAAGCTTCAACGCCGCAAATTTGAAGCCTCGTGTTCTGTCGGGCTTCGCCTTATCCAGTATTCAGAACATTTGCATTTTCACGATCTTCTGTGGCTTCTGGTTGCTGACCGCTCTGCGCCTTGGGATATTGGTGTTGTTGCGGAGAACCTCGATTTCTAAGCGCCGCACTTTCGAAACGTGGGTATTTGCCGCAGATCCCAAGGCAAGCATACGACATTGCATTGTTATGACGGCACTGGTTTCGATCATTTCTGTATCTATTCTTACCGAAAAATACAGATATTGTACGCGACTCAAGAAGGTGGTTCCTCGCCCCTTCAATATGAGATTAGACTCAACCGATCTCTTTGTCATAATATTTCANTGCAGGGGAAACGTGTTTACAGAATCGTTGCCTAGTAACTACAGTCTCTCCTGGTCCCACAATTCGAACTTCTAGGTTTTTTTTTTTTTGGGGGGGGGGGAAGGTTCATTTATACATACACTGTACAATGAGTGGCACTCCTCTCTTGGCGTAACCGTTTTGTCTTCGACCGATAATCTGAATTTTGTCGCGGCAAGCATGTGCAAACAGGCTTGATTATACAGAGTATACACAAAAGAATGGTGCGGTTTCAAAAGTTAATACAAATTTATTTCTCACCTTACACGGGCACAACATACACTGTCAGACGCGGCAACTGTCCAAGTTTCTCATGTGCTAATTAGAAACGTCCAATATGTGCACCCTGGGTCACAAGACACACATCCACTCGGTAATTAAACTCATCCCAGGCCTGGTGTAGCATATCCGCTGTAATGGCCTCAGTGCATGCGTTATCCGACCACCAAGTTCGTGAATGGACGTGGGCAATGGTGGTACATAAACGCTATCTTTAACGAAGCCCCAAAGAAAGAAATCGCACAGTCTAAGATCTGCCGAACGCGGTGCCCAAGGGAGAAGGTTATCATCTCCATTTGCAGCAGAGTTTGATTACCATATGATCCAGGATGCACACATTGAGCGTTTTGTAATTAACGCATGAGAAACTTGGGCAGTTGCCGCATCTGATAGTGTATGCTGTGCCCGTGTAAGTTGAGAAATAAATTGTTTTATTAACTTTTGAAACCGCCCATTCTTTTGTGTATACTCTGTAATAAAGGAAATTTTAATTTGAACTTATACGCACTGTTGTATGGTCCCTGGCCGCAGAGAAATCTCCACTGCGTCTTACAGCCATAACATTCGTTATTACCTACAGGTACCGAATTCTACATTGATGGCATACATCAGGATCAAGTTCATTGTACTGGCTCCCTGCAAACGGCTGCTCAGTGCCCGAAGAAATTACCAATACATGGCACCCGCGACCTCACTGCATTCTCCTCACAGAACTCATTGTCCCTTATTCTCTACTACACGACTTCTGCGCTATCTTCCCGGGCCTCGTCATGTGGGGTTTCTGGTGGACACAGAGTGGCACTTGGACAGATTTTCTCCAAGTACTTCAATTTCCCCTGCCCCTCTCTGTTCCACCAACTGCTCTACAAGCACCATCATCTAGGATCGGTACAAAAAGCCACAAGTAGCCAAATGGTCTGTCTCACCCCAATAAAAATAAAAGAATTCTGTCCAGATCCTGTCCCCTTGGCTGCAGTTCTCCCATTATCCGTCTTAACATTCTATTTGTATCCCCAAGAGATCCTTCAATTTATCCTACCAAAATACCCTATGCATTCTTCTCCTGTGACTGACATGCCCTTGGTTCTTTAGTATCGTCCTCAACACGTATAAACCAACAGAGCAAGAATTTCATCCCCCAAAAATATTCTGATACTCAACACACACTACTCCTTAGATTAATTCCATATTCAGAAGCTATTTGAGATGTTACTTACAAGCCTTCCTTACTCAACCTACATCACATAGGTAACATTTCCCGAACCGTACTTCGTTAAATATAAAATTAATATTCCCTTTGGCAAAGTGCAACCACAGACACTGTCACTGGCATTTAATTTGCAATTTCCCCACCCCCATATTTTCACACCATCTCATTTTCGAGTACCTTTGGACTTGCATACTTCTTGTGAAATGTACTGCACAGAGCAAAAACACACTTCACAGATGTTGTGTGTTCATACACCATGGCCCAATCTGAATACCCAAACAATTTCTATTGCAAATTCACTACATTAAAATAAGACTCTTATGCTGATTACAGCCAAAATAGATAAATTCTATTGATACCTGTGGCCTCAGATGAAGTCTTCTCAAAGTATAATCTCAGTATATTCACTCAACTCATTGCCTGACATTGCTATGCTGCTACAGCTGACAGCCCAATACAAATTTAAATGCTGCAAACCCAAAGTGCACACAAATATGAAGAGATGGTGAAATGGTAAGCAAAGCCTGATGGGGAAGTAAAGAGAACCAATTTGAAAATTATTATGAGGACAGAGTTCAACTTATGAGGGAACTGAAAACAAACACACTAATAACAAAAACACAAGAAAAAAACTTCATGCACAGATAATCAACAAAAGTCCAGAAACTATTACAAAATACACAGTGTGAAAACTGGGATGAGGCAACGTTCAACATCGGCTTTAAGCCTTTATTTCAATCCAAATGGTACATAATAGCACATGCGTCCTTACAGCAAACACTGACCTCCAAATAAGAATTACAT
>NW_019735563.1:1324350-1372070 GCF_002891405.2 Cryptotermes secundus | reverse complement strand
TGTTTCGGCCTCTATCGGCCATCATCAGGTGTATACTCTTAACGTTGCTGCCACACTGAACCCAGTCTAAAATTTAACATTTAAAAACACAATGTCACATTCTTCGTATTATCAACATCTACATCGTTGATTTGTGTCTGGTATGTAGATTATGTTGTACACGTCCAATTTNAGAAACTATTACAAAATACACAGTGTGAAAACTGGGATGAGGCAACGTTCAACATCGGCTTTAAGCCTTTATTTCAATCCAAATGGTACATAATAGCACATGCGTCCTTACAGCAAACACTGACCTCCAAATAAGAATTACATATATTTCACTTACCTTTCATGCCAGTGTCATTACAACTTGGCACCAAGATATACATAGGCATATCCAGACAGAAACATTAACAAACAGCACCATACATCCATGAGATACTACACTGAATTGCTGTTAACAAATAATTCAATGTCTTCCCACACTGGTTCAGAAGACTGCATGGAGCAGAAGACAACAAAACCACTGATTCATGTGTTCAACTTCCAACTCATCTGCAACCCATCTCAATTCCTACAAACAAAACCTCCTTGGACAAACCTCCATGTCAGTGTGCAATCAATTTCCAGTGCTTCACAGAAATGTCTGCTTCCATTCTGATGAACCTGGAGAACATCAGGTGATCATGTATTTGGTCACGATCAGCATCATTTAAGAAGGATAATGTGGAATGAAGGAAGCAGTCCCAGTACTTGTGTGTCAATGGTTATGCTTTGCTGATGTGCACTGGTAGCCAAGTTCTCAGACAAACTTACACTAAATCCCATTTTTCTGATGTCAATTCTCAAGGGCCAGTACCATCCATGTACCTTCTTTAAACATAATGCAGTACTGCATACACTTAACTAGATACCACAGCAATAACTACAACTACTGAACTACAGTATACCCCAGTACTGGTGAGAACTACACATGCCATGCTACTGAGTACAACTACACAGCACATGCCCACCAGTCCAGCCCTGTTACATCCCAGTATCTTAAACAGGAATACAGGATTCAGTCTAGGCTAATCATGAACCCTGGCTACCAGCATACATCAATGAAGCAGCACCTTCAACACGCAGCCACTAGTAACATTTGCTAACATCTGAGTCATCCCACCTTAGGAAATAACAACTGTTGTCCTGGGTATAAGTCAATGCCTGACTCCACCCACTGTTCTCTCCACTAGTTCCTTTGCAAGAAGGACACCAGATTCCAAGAGCAACTGTATGTATACACTGGCCACATTGCTGCATCACTCATACAATTAATCCCTAATGATGGATTATGAGACTGCCATTAAAATCGAAATTCACTCCTTATTTATACAGCTAATCACTCAATCAAAACACAGTTTCACAGCCTGTCTACAAATATTTAAAAAATGATATGGGAGCCGTTGCGCTGACCACCTCTATCCGCAAAGGTTGGCACTAACTTCGCTGACAAGCGGTGGTCGTGTAACCGCACCATGCAGGAACCTCAGCAATGTTGTTGATTTACATTTTTTAATTACAATGTACTACATGTAAACGAACTGTACTACTGTTAACAATAGATTATACAGAATTGACCCCAGCACCAGCAGACGCCAAGGACAACATCTGGTCTTTCTGAGGGACAAGCAAGCTGCAGGTCACTTGAAAACCCAGAACGGAGCAGGAAGTATCCCGCTGTGTTTTCTGGGGATTTCAATGCTTAACTTCGACGGTTCGAGTCTTTGAAAATTTGGTACTTGACAGATACGAGTCGCAATAATTTTCGAAGGGGCGTACCGAGCGATCGTTAGCGTACCTCCATTTATTTGAGAGCTGTCAGAAGGACCGTGTTGTACTTAGGCCCAAATTAACATGGATCTGGTTAGGGATTGGCTGAATGCAAATGAGAGAAACACCCAAATTTTAGGTTCAGCCAATCAGCAAAATTTCAGAGGAGAGGAATCCAGGCGTTCCCGGAACCGTCGGGACTTCTGCCTCTCCAGAGCAGTCAGTCATCAGAAGGAAATAGCGGGAGTGAGTCTTTACAAGGCAATAAGAGCAGTCAGTCTTTACAAGGGAATAAGAGCGGTTAGTCATGGACAGTGAGTAACAGGAGTGAGCAGCCAAAGGGAGTAACAGTAGTAACCTCCTGGACGTTAAATTGGTGTTGGCCCGAGTCCGGTGTACAAATTCAAAGTGCTACAGCTGGGAAATGGGTAATTGTAGTGCACATCTACAATAAAGAGCAATAGTGTTGGGGAAGTGTGTGTTTTTCAGTGTTCTCTCTCTCCTTGTGTGAGCAAGGCCCAGAAGTCGCCCTGAGACAGAATCTCGTCCTACCTTCTGAGCAGTCGGAACCCCAAACACCCGCCTATCCATATCCCTACCTTTGTTTTCCCCGTTCCAAACTCGTGGATTTCACCCAAGTCCACTGGCGCCCATAAAAATTCAAGTATTCAGAGCAATCCCACACCCTACCCTGAACCAGACAGCTACAAGGAAGCGGCGGATGAAAGTGCAGACCACAAAGGTGCGGACGTGAAGGACAGGTAATAAGTGACGACCAACTCGTGAGGCTTGAAGTCTCACTGAGCGGTAAAGACGACGAAGAGGAGGGCGGTAAGAGTAGCTCAGTTGGTATAGTTCGCTTGCCAACTGCAGGCCACGGAGTTTATGGGTACAGTAACTGCTGCAAACAGGTAAAAGCACTCTGTTCTTTAAGAGGGATGTATGTTGCTGCATATAATTTCACTAACTATTCTAATGCTGAAGGTGCTGAAACTGAATGTAGATTTCTCACTTCTGGTGCAGGCTGAAAAATACTTAGGCACATAGTGTTTCTTTGTCATCTTCAATGTGTGCACATCAGACTGGACACTGCATCCATTCTGCATACTGTGACAGGCAAACCCTCAGGTAGCAAGTTCTTACGTTTTTATAAGGATGGGCAGGAAATCAGATGAACAATTATTTCCTTTTTCCACATCCTTCTGCTTTTTCTGATAATGTGTGTTGGTAGATGTCTCCACCACTGCAACGGAACACAGATGAGTTAACACCATGTCTGACAAGCATGAGATACAGTATATCTTTGCTTGTATGTACAAACGCAAGAAATTAAATTTCGTGTCATTGATATTATAAGTGTGTCTTTGACTTCATCCACTCAAGGGTTCCCAAGTCTACTTTACCACAGCAGATAAAACACAGTCCCAACTCTGGCACCTGTGATACTTGACACAGAGTGAGTAGTACACACTACTGTTTTCTTTCAATAAATACTGCCATGCCAATATTTTCCATTTTCATTCCACAGTAAGAATTTCACACACATATGAACTGTCCCATTCTGATGAACAGTTAAGTGTAGCCATGCCTATAGCTGGGGCCGTTGATGTAAGCCTAATACATTTGAAAAAATTATACATCTTACATCATATTAATATTAAATACTGGAACCATACTTGGAACATAATTCAAAATGGAACTTAAATAACACTGAAATCAAAATATGACAAATATTATCAGAGTGTACGAGTAAATAACAAAAGAATGAAAACACTGATGACAGAAGCGGAAACACAGAAAGCAATACTACTCAAAAATATTATGTATGTAACTTAACTCAAGTACATTTCATAAAAGAATTACTCTTATACAGAGTATTTAAAAAAATACATGGCATAACTTCAGGAATGCGTTCCTCATAAAAAGATAATAAAAACAGTTCATATCAACATAGTTCCATAAATGCATAGTTTCCAAGTCAAGGCTTTCTAAGACTGCTGAATGATAAGCTCAATTTTGTAACTCCCATAGATGGTTTCCGTCATTCACTACACTAAGACAGTTGTGGTATCAGTCTGACACAATCTCGGAAAGTTTCCAAATCTTTGGAGAAGTGATTATGTAATTATGTGTAATTATGTAGTGACTGCAAGTTGCTGAGATGATGTGCTCAAATCAAGAGCTAGATGATGTGCACTTCACGTTTTGTTAGGCAGACAGCAACGCTGTGGTGACTCCTTTGTACCAAAAAGGTATCTAGGACAAAGATGTCAAGATAGGAAAACATTTGTGAGTATCCGTTGCCAGTGGGGTGCTCAAGATCTGTAGATCTTGTTGCAACTGAAGTAGAAGTAGAGGAAGTAAAGGATATTCTGGATGTTGTGACTGAAACTCCTGGAATTAGCACATGAAGGGTGTCGATGCAAGTAGGCATCACTCATTCGACTGTCTGGAGAGTGTTGTGAAAAAAACAGCTGTATCCCTACCAACTGCAGCGTGTACAGGCCTTGTCACTACAAGATTACTTTGTGTGAGTAATGTTCTGCCAGTGGTTCTTACAACAGTGTGGTTGAAATCTTAACTTCCCTGCCTTGGTGATATTTATGAATGAAGCACAGTTCACAGGTGGATTCGAGAATTTTCACAATCAGCATCTGTGGGCATATGAAATTCTTCCATCAACATGTGGCCCAGTATTTGTGGTGATAATTTATTTGGCCCCACCAATGGTATCTCCACCTTATTGTGGTGGTGGGGTTTGAGAGCTCCTGAGACCCTGAGATCTATGCCAGCAGTAGTGTAGCTACTGGTAGGGCCACCCATGCTGGACAGGTCAAGGGGTAGGAGCCAGACAGAGAGGGATATCCTGGTCCTCCAGGTTGGGGGTTGCGCGTGAGGCTAACAACCTCACACCGTAAAAACTAAATTGTTCAGAAATCCGAGGAAAGAGTAGCTGGATGGACCTATTCAAGGCGACCTGGAAAATGGATTTGAGAATTGGATCTTGGAATGTATTATCTCTTTACAGAGTCGGAGCACTAAAAACGCTACTTGAACAACTAGATAGCTATAAATTAGATATCACTGCTATACAAGAACTGAGGTGGTTGGGTAAAGGAGTCATGGAAAAGAGGAATCATGTTGTATCCTATAGTTGCCAGAAGAGTCACATGTTTGGAAAAGGTTTTATTGTTAATAAAAAAAGGAAGCATCTTATTTTAGACTTCCAGGCAAAATCTCACAGAACATGTAGGCTACGAATTAAGGGAAAGTTTTTAACTATAGCCTTATTTGTGTACATGCCCCAACTGAAGATAAAAGTGATGAGGAGAAAGACTCCTTTTATGATGAATTGGATGAAATATATGGCGAATGTCCAAAAAGGGATTGTAAAATAATCATAGGGGACATGAATGCTAAGGTGGGGAATGAGGATGTATATTGATCTGTTGTTGGAAAACATAGCCTCCATAACAAGTCAAACGATAATGGGATGAGATTAATAAATTTTGCTTCCTCAAGAAACATGGTAGTAGGTAGTACAGTGTTTAATCACTAGGATATACATAAACAAATCTGGAAATCCCCTGATGGAAATGTGTTTAATCAAACTGACCACATCCTAATTGATGTAAGACATTCTTCAGACTTGATGGATGTCAGGAGCTACAGGGGAGCCAACATTGACTCTGATCATTACTTAATAATACCAAAGATTAGAAGTTGAATAACTGATGCAAGGAAGATACACAGATCCGAGGCTAAGAAATTGAATTGTGGAAAACTGGTGGAACAAGGAGTTGCAACCAGATATACTGGATTAATTGGTGAACGCCTGGCAGGTCTCTCTGATAGTGAGGATGTCAGTGAAGCCTGGAGGGACCTCAGAGATGTTATTATAAATGTTGCTGATGCAGTTTTAGGAAGCATGAAAAGCATAAAGTATAAGAATTGGTTTGATGGAGAGTGTGAGCAAGTGACAAATAAAAAAAAAACCCAGACATATAAGAGAATACAGTAAAGGAACCATACTCGAGGGGCCGTGGAAGAATACTGTGAAGCGAGAAGAAAAGAAAAAAGATTGCATAAAAAGAAGAAAAGGGAATATGATAAACAAGAACTGATTGAACCGGAGCATTTAAGCAGTTCAAACAAAATTAGAGCATTTTATCAAAAACTAAACAAGAGCCGAAAGGACTTTCAACCTAGAACAACCTTATGTAGAGATAAAGAAGGCGCGATATTGAGTAGCGATGAAGCAATATTGGCAAGATGGGTGCAATATTTTGAGGAATTATTAAATGGTAATGCCTCTGAACAAGCAGAAGGCATAACCATAGACCAGAATCAAGGAAATTTTGAGGCTGAAGAGAGAGTGCCGACCATAAAAGTAGTTGAACAAGCTATCAAATTATTGAAAAATAATAAAGCTCCAGGAATGGATCTCATGACGGCAGAATTAGTGAAATTCGCAGGCCCAGAAAATGCTGAGCACTTATATTAGATAATAGTTAAGGTATGGATAAGTGAAATAATCCCAGAGGAATGGAATCTAAGTACTGTATGCCATATCCATAAGAAAGGTGACGTCATGGAATGCTCTAATTATAGAGGAATTAGTCTGTTGTGCATAGCATATAAAATATTTTCAATTTTTCTATTTAACAGACTCTCTCCCTTTGTGGAAGGCATAATTGGGGATTACCAATGTGGGTTTCGTCAAGGAAGATCAGATTTTCACTATTCGTCAGGTCCTTGAAAAGTGTAATGAATTCCAAATTGAAACACATCATCTTTTCATTGACTTCTGATCAGCCTATGACTCCATAGATAGAGATAGTCTTTTTCTGGCAATGGAAGAGATGCACATTCCACGGAAGTTAATCGCCTTAGTCAGAGCCACTATGAGAAAGACCCAATGCCAAATTAAGATTCAGAATATGTTGTCCAGCCCTATAATAACTAGAAATGGAGTTCGAAAAGGGGATTCCCTAGCCTGCCTTTTGTTCAATATAGCATTAGAGAAGGTAGTTAGAGATGCAGGCATCAACACAAGGGGGACTATATTCTATAAGTCAGTTCAAATTTTGGCATTTGCAGATGATATTGATATAACAGGTAGAACACAAAAAGCTGTGAAAAAAAGCTTTTCTTAATTTGGAAAGAGCAGCAGAAAAGATTAATCTACAAATCAACCAAAATAAAACAAAGTACATGCCAGTAACCAAGAAGGACTGTGCTGCATATATGGAAACTGGCTCATTTAAATTGAGGTTGTACGTAGTTTTACTTACCTTGGATCAGAAGTTAAGTGTAAAAATGACATCAGTGATGAAATAAAAAAGCGTGTACTTGCGGCAAATAAATGTCTCCATGGCCTTAGGAAACACCTGAAATCCCAACTAATACCCACGAAAACCAAAACTGTGATGTATAAGGTACTTATAAGATCAGTGCTTTCTTATGCCTCTGAGACCTGGCCACTATCAAGATCGGATGAAAGACTGTTAAGTATATTCGAAAGGAGGATCTTGAGGTATATCTTTGGACCAGTGGAAGAAAATGGAATATGGAGGAAGAGGTATAACCATGAGCTATACAAACTATTTAATGAACCAGACATTATTGGATTTATAAAGGTGAAAAGGCTTGAATGGGCTGGACACATAATACGTGCCAGCGAGAATAGAACGATTAAGAAAATACTTAATACTAAACCAGAAGGAAATATGAAAGTGGGAAGACCAAGATTGAGATGGGAAGAATGTGTGTGGCAGGACATAAGAATTTTGGGTGTAAAGAACTGGAGGAATGGCAAGCAATCCTGAAGAAGGCCAGGGTTCACAAAGGGCTGTCGTGCAAGTGATGATGATGATAAATACTTCCAAATAGGATTACAGGGAAGAATTACAAAGGTATCTTGGAAAAAAAAAACATGCCCAATTTCTTGGCCAGTGTGCCACTGATCATCTGTTGAGAACTGTACTTCATGCAGTATGGCACTCTGCACATTTCATTTCCTGGTACTCATTTCTGTTAGAGGCTGAGTCGACCCCAGGGCCATTGTGTGGCTAGAAGGATTAGGTAAACTGAAACAATTCACCTCATCGAATTCAATCCTGCGAAATTCCAGCTTGTAGCATAGTGCCTCAACAAACTACACTACCGCATGCCCATAAAATATTCATTGCAGACAAAAAAAAAATCGCACACCATCACTGTCAAGAGATGAAGTGACAAACAGAAGCTCACAATAAAATGTTCACTGCAGACCAAAAAAAAAAAAAGATGTACACATACTATCACAGTCAAAAACTGAAGTTAAGGCTTAAATGCTTACCACAGTACGTTTGAGAGACCTACCACAGGATGCACACACTGCCATTGTCAACAGATGAAGTTAACTCTTCAACGTAGGGTCACAATAAGACGTTCATTGCTGACCTATAAAAGGAAACAAAACATAGCATTGTCAAAACATTATGAAATATTTAAACAAAGGCTTATATATTCAAAGAAGATGCAGAAAATAAATTCAAGCAGGAGGTGAAATATTACGTTCTGTGATCTAAAAGCTAATTAATTCTACCTGGAATAAGGAAAAATTGCCTGATCAGTGAAGGAGTTCATTACTGTACCAGTTCACAAGAAGGGTGACAAAAATGACTGTAGTAATTATCGGGGGATATCACTGCTATCAACTGCATACAAAATTTTATCCAAGTTTCTTCCTTCAAGGTTAAGTCCATACATAGATGAAATTATTGGGGATCATCAGTTTGGGTTTTGATGTAACAGACCAACTACTGATCAGATCTTTTGCATTCGTCAGATACTGGAGAAAAAATGGGAGTACAATGAGACTGTACATCAGCTACTCATAGACTTCAAGAAAACTTATGATTCAGTTAGAAGGGAAGTATTGTACAATATTCTGTTAGAGTTTGGGATACCCATCAAACTACTCAGACTGATTAAAATGTGTTTAAACAAAACATATGGTAAAGTCCACATAGGTAAATATTTGTCTGATAATAATCCTAACCGGAATGGTCTAAAACAAGGCGATGCTTTATTGTCACTGCCTTTCACATTTCCTTTAGAATATGCCATTAGGAAGGTCCAGGGAAACCAGGTGGTACTGAAATCAAATGGGACACATCAGCTGTTGGTATGTGCCAATGATGTGAATCAGCTGGGTGATAATGTAGATACCATAAAGAGAAACTCACATGCTCTAATTGACACTAGTAAGGAGGTTGGTCTTGAAGTAACCAGAGAAAACTATGTATATGTTGCTGTCTCATCACCAAAATGCAGGGCAAAATCATGACATGAAGATAGGAAACAGATGTTTTGAAAATGTGGAACAGTTCAGATATTTGGGGACAATGATAACAGATCGAAACCTTTTTCAGGAGGAAATTAGGAGACTGAACTCTGGTAATGCTTGTTACCATTCAGTCCAGAACCTTTTTTCTTCTCATCTGCAGTCTAAAAACATAAAAATTAGAATATACAAAACTATAATTCTGCCTTTGGTTCTGTAAGGGTGTGAAACTTGGTCTCTGACATTAAGGGAGGAACATAGACTGAGGGTGTTTGAGAACAGGGTGTTGAGGAGAATATTTGGACCGAAAAGAGATCAAGTGACAAGAGGTTGGAGAAAACTGCATAATGAGGAGCTTCATAACTTGTACTCTTCTCCAAGTATAATTAGAATGATCAAGTCAAGGAGGATGAGGTGGGCAGGGCATGTAGCACGAAAGGGGGAGACGAGGAATGCGTATATGATATTGGTGGGAAAGCCAGAAGGAAAGAGACCACAGGGAATACCAAGGCGTAGGTTGGTGGACAATATTAGAATGGATCTTAGAGAAATAGGATGGGATGGTATGGATTTGATAGATCTGGCTCAGGATAGGGACCAGTGGAGGGCTCTTCTGAACAGGGCAATGAACCTTCAGGTTCCATAAAATTCTGGGAAGTTCTTGAGTAGCCACACAATTGGCAGCTTCTCAAGAAGGGCTCAGCTCCATGAGTGAGAATAAATACATACATACATACAGTATATACTTACTTGCACTAAATAAGATTTAAACAAACGCTTGCCATATATTGGTCAAAGCTGACCAAGAAACGGACGGACACACTAGTACTGTCAAAGGATGAAGTATCACTTACACAAGAAGATATTCACTGCAGAACCTAGAAATTAAACACATGCACTGTCAACATATAAAATAATATTTAAAGGCTCACTATAAAATGTTCACTGCAGGTCAAAAAAAGTAAACACACTACGAATGTCAACAGATGAAACAACACCAGTAAGCAAAGCCTTACAATATGATACACAGTTCCTGACATAATTCACAGAGCCTCCTATATCCTTGCAGACCCCTTATGCTACAAATAAAATTTACATTCCATGTCTTTCCTGTATGATCCCAAACAATGGAAAATTCTGTAAGTTTTGTTTCCAGATAACTGCTGTTGTGTCTGAGGTGATTTCACTTGCTGTTAGAACCCTCATAAAAGAACTTGAGGTTCCACAACTACATGCGGTATCTGAAAAATATGAAATCAGTAATTACTTTTAGAACATATTTATTTTATCAATTATACCAAAAATATCAAAAGTGCCTAATGAATATTTTTATGCTTTGCTTCCTGTTGTGAATATACAGTCAGGGTTGCTGTGCTGTCACACAACACGTGATATTTTGGCCATTAAACAAAAGTTTATTGGACTGAATTTACCAACGAGTCAATCTGTCTATTGCATGGTCCCTGTCATATTACTTTTCAGCAAGCACTCGGTACATATGTCTTTGTTTGTTGTCTCTTAAGAGTCCCATTGTTCTAAATTTATCCACAAAATTGTGAACTGTTTCTCTGCTGGGAATTATTTCACCATGAAGTTTACATCAAAATTATGGTGAACACTTTATAGCAGATCCATATTTCATATAGCTGTCATACAGAAATACACACTGCTCTAATGTATACCTCAACATGACATACAGCACTGCTAACTGAAACTGAGAACAAATGCCTAATGGAACTGATAATTGCTGCCTACTGCTGACAAATCATAAACTACCTCGCATAAACTGCTCTGACTGCTGTGAAGAGGTCTACAAGTTACTTCCCTTCATTCCACACATTAAGCACACTGGCCACTGTGAATGGCAAAACCGTGAACTCGTCAAATGAGTAAAAATCCTCCCTGAACATGTGTAGCAAAGCTGTAGGTAGTGTTATCCTGCACTTGTTCTCTTCTGCATGTCTCACCCACACATATATGTATGTGTGTGTATGTTAATAAGTAGTAATGCACATTTTGCACTACTGGATATACGCCACTGTGGATCAGTAAGTTTCTGATTTCTATGAAAGTGGATATTTAGTGTGTAAGGGGTGTATCTTCTGTGGTTGCTTTTATGTGGGTTGAATTTTCTGTCTGTGGCACGTTCCAGATGTAGTTTGTACAAGGGGTGGTAGAAGATTCACTGATTTACACACATATCAGTTTGCCGTTCCACACGCACTAGGATTCTCTGTCTTCCACTAGTCGTCTCCTAGCAACGGATCTCCATGCAGAAACTGTCACTTCAAATTATGCCAAGTATTACACATAAGATTTTCCAGTTACACTTCCAGTATCACTGCACCATCTCACACACAAAGTCTTCTAAATCACATATCATATCCTCACAGAATGACTTCCTTATTCATCTGTGTTCCTGGTTCCACTTTGCTTTCTTCTGCCACTTCCTCTTGGTGGATCGGACAGCGCGGAAAACACAGCTTGTTCTCATTGCTGCCTGGAAGGGGTGTTAACCAGTCGTTGCATAGCAATGGTCTCGGTGCGGGAATGTGACGTCACTTGCAGAAACACAGAGGTCACATGACTCCTACTCACTACTGCAGTATAACATCATTGCGCCTGTGCAGAAGTCTTGTTTACCGGCTGCCGTTTAGAAGTGGGTTGCATAACCACATTCCACTGTTGCGTAACTTAGCAACCGACAGTTTATCAAGAGTCTGTCTTCATGGTAACTCGTTCCATATCCCATCACCAACAATAGGTTGACATGTCACAATATATTCGTAATTTTATATATATATAACTGAAGATGGTCAGCATTACAGAAACATGCAACATTTTTAATATGATATAATAAACAAGGTGATGCAATGGTACATTTTATGCTATCACTTATTATATAATAGCCAAAATATCACATGTCACGTAATGGTACAGAAACCTTGCCTAATGAATGTTCATTTGTTTCTGTTCAAACACGCAAAGATCAATGGAAAACTTTACAGAGAGTCTTTGAATATACTCACTTTGAAGAGATCAGGGAAAGTGGAAAAGGAAAGTTGCCCTCCCCTCTGATGCCTGTAGATTATGATGCTGAGATTATCTGTTGTCAGAGGTACAGGCACAATCTTCTGAGACCACCGATAAACAGTTTCTACTGAGCTGCCTGCGAGACATGTTGAATATGCAACTAAAGTAATCAAGAAAATGGTATAAGATGTAACATCCTTCTTTCAAAGATGACACACTATTATCTGTATGTAGCAGCCTGTCAAGTACTGCTCCATCATTTACGCCTGAAGACCATCCTACATCATAATTGTCACTAAATTAAGTTTTAATCATAAAACTTTATTTTGTACAAATGTGAATTACATTTTGATATGTGATTATTTATCAGAATTATATATTATAGTTTAAATTAACGAGTCCTAACAACTGTCTGTAAAATTAAAAATTTCACAACTAATTCTGAACGGGCAAAGGCCAAATGGGTATAATCTGGGAAGGTAGAAGATTATGAAGACGTTTAAATTAATGAGAGAAGTTCATTACCCATACCTGGATGCTGTCAAAAGTTTCTCCCATGGTTACTGCTTTCTGGGAATGTGCCCACCTCTCTTCCTTATCACAAGGGGCCAGGTTAGCTCATTTGGTATCGCAACTAGGCTATGAGCTGGATGACCAAAAAATCGGGCTCGATTCCAGCAGAAGTTCAACAGATTTATTCTCAGTAGCATCCAGTACTAATTCTGGGACCCAACCAGCCTAATGGGGGCTGTTTCCCTAGAGGTAAATGGACTGGGGCATGAAGCTTGCCACTCACACCTATCTAGTGTAAAGGTTCAGAATGGCAGAGCTATAACTCCACTCCCAAACGTATCATAGTCCTTGTTACTGGTCCCACTGTTTCCACCAGTTACATAAAAAGTTCAACATTATTTGGAAAAAACTGAAATTTTACCTGATCTTCATCTAATTCACATTATATACCAACATGACAAGAGGGTCATCATATGAGGCTTTAAACATGGTATTACAACTGACCATGTCTGGCCAAACAACAGCTTTGCTACTTGGGTGAGCAACAGGCCAGTGGTTGCTGGCATGGTTAACCTATCCCTTTACAATCTGTCCTAACATGACAGCACAAATATCACTGACCAGGACACTGGATTTTAGTGGCAGGAATGGACTAAATGTGATGCAGTAAGTATTTCAGGCAAGCACAACAGTTTGGCCTCAAAGGCAGTGAATGTAAGGGGCATAAACCTTCACCTTAATCTACATTTATTTATATTATACACACCTAGAACTAATTTTGTAAAGGATGAGAATGGTGATCTGCTTGCAGATTTCCACAACATTTTAAATACACTGAAGAACTACTTTTCTCAGTTACTGAATGTACACAGCATCAGTGATGTCAGGCAGATAGAAATACACACAGCCAAGCCATCAGTACCTGATCCTAGTCCTTCTGAGGCTGAAATTGCTACTGCAAAGTTGAAAAAGTACAAATCGCCAAGTAGTGATCAAATTCCGGCAAAACTGATTCAAGCAGGAGGATAAAAGTTACTGCCTGATATCCATAAACTCATTAGTTTTATATGGAATAAGGAAGAACTGCCTGATCAGTGGAAGGAGTCCATTACTCTACCAGTTCACAAGATGGACGATGAAACTGATTGCAATGATTATTGGGGCATATCAGTGTTATCAATTTCTTACAAAATTTTATCCAATATCCTTCTCTCAAGGTTAAGTACATATATAGATGAAATTATTGGGGATCATCAGTGTGGGTTTCAATGTAACAGACCAACTACTGATCAGATCTTTTGCATTTGTCAGATAATGGAGAAAAAGGTGGAAGTACAATGAGACAGTACATCAGCTATTCAGAGGCTTCAAGAACACCTTTGATTCAGTTAGGCACAAGTACTGTATAATGGTCTCACTGAGCTTGGGATACACATGACACTGATTAAAGTGTGTTTAAATAAAACCTATAATGAAGTCCATGGTAACCTAGCAACAAACAGTGAAAGTGGACTGAGAAGACTTAGTGTTGTGTTAAAATTAATTTTGTTTTCTACTGAAACTGCAGAAAAAACCAACTGATAAACTACCTTCCTGTGAGGTGGGCAGCATTTGGACAGCACCGGGGCTGGGTTGTAATACAGACCCACAGCAACAGGTAATGCAACAGCAGTTCACAGGCCCAATGCCACAATACCAATTTCAACAAACCAGCTACAATATGATGCCTTTGAAAGAAACAACAATTAACAGAACTCCATCAACAAGTAACGACAAAAATAACACCCAAGATGAGACAGAAATAAGAACAAACTACACTTGGCAACAGGTAAAGAAAAGGAAAAGATCTAACCAAACCCCAGAAACAACAACGGAAGGAAATCCCTTTCGCTGTAATACACA
Source organism: Cryptotermes secundus (assembly GCF_002891405.2). Classification (NCBI taxonomy): domain Eukaryota; kingdom Metazoa; phylum Arthropoda; class Insecta; order Blattodea; family Kalotermitidae; genus Cryptotermes; species Cryptotermes secundus. The sequence goes on along the minus strand of NW_019735563.1, from coordinate 1,357,498 downwards.
AGAACAGATGTGAAGAACTCTCATGGCTCGCAGACGAGGATATGCAAACAAATGAGACAGATGAAACAGCAACAAATACTAAAAATACACAACCAAGAGAATCCAAAACCTCACCAATACATACTCATACATATACATATATGGGGTAACACAGTACCGTGAAATGGTAAAACACCTAGCTACGACAGAAGAACAGTACTGAATGTACGAGGGGTAGGCCTTCTTGGCCCTTGCACCGCCACCTACAGTGGTCTATGTATTACTGCAAAGTACTCTCAAATGAAAAAATAAAAATCAATGTGACCATATCAGAATCCTATCGGAAATTAATCAGACAGCTCCAACAAGAAAAAATAGTACATCATACATACCAGATCAGAGAATAAAGGGCCTGTAGAGTAGTAATACAAAATCTGCAACACTCAGTAACCACAAATGAAATAAAAGAGGATCTAAAAAAACATTTTCTTTTTAAATTTTCATTTCATGCATCCTGTTGCGTTACAACATACAAAGTCATACTGTCCGCAATATACTAAGCATCAGGCATCGTCAAACAAATGAACCACTGCCTTTGTTTTTTTATAGACCTAGAAACTAAAGAAAATAACAGCATATATGAAATTAAATTCTTACACAATATGAAAATAACAGCCAAAGCCTCAAGAAAGAAAAACGACATTGTACAGTGCAAAACATGTCAGTGCTACAGGCATATAAAAACATATTGTACAAGACTGTATACTTGTGTTACAGATGGAGGCAAACACAACACAACCTTGCGTATAAAGAATCCAAATACTCCAGCAAAATGTGCCCTGTGCGGAGGAAACCACCTGGCTAATTACAAAGGTTGTGACATATATAAAAGCTTACTAAACCACAAAAGAACAAAAGACAGACAATAGATAATATCCCATTCCATATACGTGAGCTGGTAACTGAAACACGCAGAGCATGAGGCAGATGGCAGAGATCAAGAAACAATGATGAAAGACTTATTTATAAAAGACTAAGGCAAAAACTACATGATGCCTTAACAAAGGCAAAGAAGAAAACATTCAAACACTAAATCACATCTCTCTCTAAAGATGACCACACAATCCAGAAGGCAACACAAAAGTTCAAAAACCTCAAATATCTATGCCACCGATAGGTAGACAGAAGCTGGGCAAAAAGTGATAGTGAAAGAGGCACAACATTCATAGAACTTTCTAACATAAATCAAAATGACAGTAAAACTGAAATCTTCCTGCGAATACAATGTCAAATGTCATTACCTATCAAACCCTTGTCACCTAGAGAAGTGGTACAAGAAATTAAGAACATAAATCCACACGCGGTTATGACTGTATCACAGGAAAAATACTCAATTACCAAGAAATGCAACACTATTGCTAACAACCATCTATAACAGCATGCTCAGAATGTTGTACTACCCAAAAAAGTGGAAATTCGCCCAGATCATAATGATAGCTAAATCTGGGAAACTAGCCAATGAAGTAAATTCTTATCAGCCAATTACTTTGCTGCTGGTCACACTGAAGCTTTTTGAAAAGTTACAATTGAAGAGAATTAGAAATGACCTACACCTGTCAACTATTATTCCCTGATTACCAATTTGGATTCAGGGAAGGACACTCCACAATACAACAAACACATGGAATCATAAACAAGATCACAACAAGCCTCAAAGGAAAAAGCACTGTGTACAGCAGTTTTCCTTGACGTAGCTCAGGCGTTTGACAAAGCCTGGCTAACAAGACTACTATATAAAATCAAAAATACATTCCCCCGCCCATATTACCTATTTTTAAAGTCATACAACACTGAAAGACACTATAAAATAAAATATAATAATTCATATTGAGATTACTATCAGGTGAAATCCAGTGTACCACAGGGAAGTGTGATACGGCCTCTACTATACTTAATCTACACTGCAGACTTGCTCACAACAAACAACTCTACAATTGCAACCTTCGCAGATGACACAGCCCTGCTAGCAGCAAGATCCAGTAATAGCATCACATCTTCAACTTCGTATAAACCTCCTCCAGCAATGGTATAGAAAATGGAAAATCAAAATAAACCAGACAAAATCAGTGCAAGTTACAGTGAACCCAAACTTGCCCACAGGTTACCATCAATAATATGCAAATACCAGTTCAAACCAAAGTAAAACAATTGATGTTATACCTTGACCAAAAACTGAAGTGGCAGAAACACGAAAAAACAAAGTGTCAGATGTTAAACTTAAAACTATAAGAAATGTCCTTTCTTTTGGGCAGTAAATCCAAGCCATCCATAGAAAGCAAACTTCTACTATATAAGTGCACAATAAACCCACATTGACATATGGTATATAGCTATGGGGCTGTACAAAACCATCAAACACAAAAATAATTCAAAGACTTCAATCAAAATTCTTGCACTCAGTAACTAAAGCGCCTTGGTATGTCTCCAACCTTACTATCCACAATGATCTGCAAATCAAATTTGTCACAGAAGAAATACATAGATTGTCAACACTCTACCATCAAAGCATACTCGGACACAATAACAGACTAATTGAAGAAATTAGCAGCCCACCAAATGTAAGAAGAAGAAAGAGAAGACAGAGACCGTCTGACCTGCCACAATCCGCAGACGACGAAGATTAAAACCATCACCATTCCTCTACAGGGCCTGTCAGAGTATCATCAGTGGATGACTTTTCTACTCAAGACAGCTACATAGAACAAATTTACTTATTACTCCATGTTATCGAGAGTAGATTGTAAATATGCTATTAATTAAATAAAAAAATTGAAGTCCATATAGGTAAATATTTGTCTGACATGTTTCCTATCCAAAATGGTCTAAAACAAGGAGATGTTTTATCTCAAATTTTTGTCAACTCTGCTTTAGAATTTGCCATTAGGAGGGTCAGGAAAACCAGGTGGGACTGAAATTAAATGGAACACATCAGCTGTTGGTCTATGCTGATGATGTGAATCTACTGGCAGATAATATAGATACCATAAAGAAAAAACACAAAAACTTTGATGCTGGTGAGGAGGTTGGTCTAGAAGTAAACACAGAGACAACTAAGTATATGTTGCTGTCTCGTCACCAAAATGCAGGGCAAAACCACAAATATAGCTAAGATCCTTTGAAAATGTGACAAAGTTCAAATATTTGGGAACAAAAGGAATAAATCAGAATTTGATTCAGAAGGAAATTAAGAGCAGATTGAATTTGGGTAATACTTGCTACCATTCTGTCTGGAACCTTCTGTCTTCTCATTTGCTGTCTGAGAAAAAAGTGAAAAATTAGAGTATATAAATGTATAACTTTGCCTGTGGTTTTCTATGGATGCAAAACTTGTTCTATGGCATTAGGGGAGGAACACAGACCTAAGTGCTTGAGAACAGTGTGCTGAAAAGAATATTTGGATCAAAGAGGGATAAAGCAATAGTTCAAAGTATACTGCATGAGGGTGAACTGGGATAGCAAAGTTGGTATAACGACTGGCTACGGGCTTGACAACCATGGGGTTGGGGTTTGAGTTCCAGTAGGGTCAAGAATTTTCTCTTCTCCACATTGTCCAGACCAGCTCTAGGGTCCACCCAATGCCTCCCATCCAGTGGGTACCATGGGTCTCTTTTCCTGGGGGTGAAGCTGACCATTCATCTCCAGCTAGTGCTGAGGTCAAGAAAATGTGGACCTATATATCCACTCCCCCATACACCTTCATGGCACATTCTTTAATTAGATAAGCACAGGGACAGCTTTCACTTTTTACTTCTCCTTCACTGCATAATGAGGAGCTTCAAAACTTGTATGCTTCACTAAGTATAATTAGAATGATCAAGTCAAGAATTATGAGATGGACAGGGCATGGAGCACGAATGGGGGAGAAGAGGAATGCATATAGGATTTTTGTGGGAAATCCAAGAAGGAAAGAACCACTGGGGAGACCAAGGCATAGGTGGGTGGACAACATTAAAATGGATCTTCAAGAGATAGGATAGGATTGGATAGGATGGTATGGGTTGGACTGATCTGGCTAAGGACAGCTAACAGTGGAGGGCTCTTGTGAACACAGCAATAAGTATTAGTGTTCCATGAAGTGTCAGGAAATTCTTGAATAGCTGACCGAATGGTGTCTGCTCATGAAAGGCTCAGCTTAACGCAGTTAATTACTTGAAGTTCACAGTCTTGTACGGTTACTCTTTTCAAAGTTAAACCACAGTTTTTAATTCATGCCTGTAATATTAAATTACAATATTTGACTTCTATGCAACTATCAGTAACAAACGGGATGCTCTGATATCTGCATTCGTGAGATAGCCAATGGAGCACTAATTGATTTACTTACCCCAACCAACATCGGAACATGATGAAACTTCGGCACTTCCTACATGCACAAATTTCTTGCATTCTTTCCCCCCCCCCCACAAAAATAGTCATATCTTCGAACCACGTACCTTCTAAACGTTCTAAACCATACACCAGTGCCTTACCAAAGGACCGCCACGGTTATGACAACTATTCGCATTCGTCTTCCACATATCCTACCGCTTCGTTTCTACAAAATTTCTCTTTACTACTTGCTTCGTTTCAAAGTCATTTTACGACTGACGGTTGGCCAGTCACTTTCTCTTAATTTAGAGCTCATTCAGACGCTCATGTCCAGATCTTAGTCCTGAAGTAAGCTTCACTATTTGGCCTTTAATAGGAATCCTTTCTGATGACAAGACGGGTCTATCCCTTCTCACTTGTCGCAGTCAATTACTTTCTATATTTCGTCCTTCCTCCTCTAAACTGCATGTTACGACCTTTACAACTTACGTATGTACTGCACATGGCTCTTCTGGCAATATACATGGTGTTTCACGACTTCAGGGCATAACTGCAGGAGGTGATTTCCTATGTCTTTGTTATCAAAAATGTTCATATAAACATGTGTCCGATTTTGGACGGTTACGGAGTTATGCTCGTTTTAAACTCAGAATAGAAGGTAACCTTCACATCGTAAACCAATTCTTTCTTCCATCCCCACACACAATAATCCAGTTGGCTTAAGTCTGGAGACCTGGCTGGCAATTCTTCGCGTACTCGTACGTGGACTGCGGTGTACCATACGAACAATGCCTTCTTCATTGGCGCCTTCATTAACACCACGCTCGGCTGCAATACGAACGCCGGGAAGTCTACCGGTGTCTCGCAATGCCTGGTAAACTCCAGTAAACACTCTCCGGTTCGGTATTCTGCGGTTCGGAAACCGTTGCTGATATTCAGTTACGGCAAGACCTGAGTTACCGTCACAAAACCCGTACACATAAATCATATCTGCATACTCCTCAAATGAAAATGTAAATGGCATCGTGAGCGTAACAGACGCACCGAAATGAGAACTGTTCTGAACACCAGCAGCCACCACATTGGCTGTGGCCTTACTTACCAACCCACTACGCCTTAGGTACATCTCAAGTGTCGAGATAACGAGAACGCTCTGTCTGTAGCTGGCTAAAAATAGCGATCTGCCAGATGATAGACGCGGTTCTCACGAGGGCGTGTACGGGAATGAAAAAACGGTCATAACTCCGTAACCGTCCAAAATCGGACACATGTTTATAACAACTTTTCTGATCACAAAGACCTAGGAAATCACCTCCTGCAGTTATGCCCTAAAGTCGTGACACACCCTGTATACAAGCCCCCTGTCAGCCCACAACAGATTCTGCCTTATTTTCATTAGCTCACGCTAGACCGGCAATTTAGTCACCTCAATGATCATAAGCTTCAACGCCCCAAAATTCAATCCTCGTGTTCTGTCGGGCTTAGCCTTATTCAGTATTCTGAACATTTGCATTTTCATGATCTTCTGTGGCTTCTGGTTGCTGACCGCTCTACGTCTTTGGATACTGGTGTTGTTGCAGAGAACCTTGATTTCTAAGCGCTGCACTTTCGAAACGTGGGTATTTGCCGCAAATCCCAAGGCAAGCATCATCGCAGACATTTTTTTCAATGCTAGTGGGGTGGGACTAAGTCCCTTGTACTGTGGCCACTTCTGGCCTATTGTACCAGCCCCAGATGATAGGTTAGGGTGATTGTGGAACAATTGGTGGAATGGAGATTGGCAGGGGAAGCCGAAGTACTCGGAGAAAACCTGCCCAGCGCCACTTTGTCCACCACAAATTCCACTTGACCAGACCCGGCCTGCCGCGGTGGGAAGCCCGCGACTAACCGCTTGAGCTATGGCGCGGCCCTTATTGCACACATAAATAATGCTCTGTAGATGATACATTTCATCTTAGAGCTTAATCGCCCAATTTCAATGAAGAACATGCTCTAATGACTGTTGTGAGGGCATTGGCTTCTATCATTTCTGTATCTAATCCTCTTACCGAAAAATATAGAGATGTTGTACATGACTCACGAAGGGGGTTCTTCATCTGTTCAGTATGAGATGACACTCAACTGATCTAACTCTCCTGTCATAAAATTTCATTTCTTTTGTTCCAGCGCTCACACTGCATCTCAATCGCATCCAGACTTCGCTGCAGTGTTCTGAGAACATACACTTCTTTTCTCTCAGCCACATATACATAGGTGCCAGCAGCAAATACATCTAGATATAAACTACTTTGAGGAGGAGGGGGGGGTTCATTTATACAAATGCTGTACAATGCGTGACACTCTTTTTTCTTTTGGTGTAAACGTTTCACCTTCAACCGAAACTCTGAATTTTCTCTCGGCAAAATGTGCTAACAGGCTTGATTATACTAACGGAAATTTTAATTTGAACTTATATGCACTGTTGTATGGTCCCTGGCCGCAGATATTTCTCCACTGCGTCTTATCTACAGGTACCCCCTGTCAATCTTCGTTCCACCAACTGCTCTACAACCACAATTGTCTAGGATTGGTACTATAACCTACAAGTAGCCAAAGTACTAAATGGTTTCACTCCAATAAGAATAATAAAAGAATCCTGTCCACATACCACCCCCTTCGCTCCATTTCTTCCAACATCCATCTAAATATTCTATTTGTATCCCCAAGATCCTTCAATTTATCCTACCAAAATACCCTTTCTATTCCTCTCTTGTGACTAACATGCGCTTGGTTCTTTACTGTTTTCCTCAATACACCTAAACCAATAGATCAGGAATTTCAGCCCCAAAAATATTCTGATAATCCACACCACACACTAATCCTTATCTTAAATCCATGTTCAGAACTTATTTGAGGTGTAACTTATAGCCCTTCCTATCACAGATATTAAACAAGTGCACAAAGAGTTCCAGTTGTAAATGTGTTATGCCTTTTAGAGTTCTGAAGGATCTGACCTTGTAAGCATTAATACCAACATCATTACTATACTGAGGCCAGGGAAAGAAGTCACATGGCCCTATACTCCCCTCCAGTCTTCTTTGTGACAAGAGCACTGGGCTGGTTGCCATAGGCCAGGGGTCTGGAGCTGAACATTATACAACATAGGCAGAGACTGGGAAACATCTATAGGAACTCTTTCTGTGTCCTCCACCACTGCGGTCGAGGAGTAAGGGGAGTAAAGAAATAAGCAAGCAGCAAGCAATCTGTACGAATACTCAGAAACAAAAAGTTGATAAACAGGCATCTGACAGCTTCATGTCATTCTGAAAAATCACTGTTGCATTTATTAAAACATGGATATAGTTACATATAAAACTACAGAGGTCACTCTCTAAATGACAATTTATGGTTCCACAACTACTTAAACAAAAGTATGTTGTTAAATATTTATTATAGTATCATCTACAATTTATAAAAAAAAATCATAGAATTATAATAAGTTAATGACATTCCCAACATATTTATTTTTAAGCCAGAGGAATGTAGTTTCATGGTACTGTTCCCTGTGATAGTTTAAACTATATCTAACTTCTCTGGTCAAACAGTTTTGTCATGTTATCTTGTAGTTTCCAAATCAACCACAGCTTGTTATTACAAGATTTGATATGAAGTGTTCTTTATTTCTGAAAGGCTGCTGTGCATAATTTTATGTGAGAAATCCATTACAGCCTTTTTTAGGATTTATAAAGACAGAAACATATGAAATCAAGGAAATAACAAAGTTTCAAAAAACTTTCATGGCCGTTTCAGGCCCTGAATGCAAAATTACTGCAGATCAGCAGAGTGAAGAGGAAAGGGAAGAATGAGGTGGTGGAAAATATGAAGTAACAAGAAGTCAATAAGAAAAATGCAGAGTAGAATGAGAGGAAAGCAGATGAAGAAGCTCACTGAAGAAAGAAGAAAAACAACAGAAAAAAAACAGGTCAAGGGGAAGATAATGAGGACAAAAGAAATATTGTTATGTCCTCCCTGTGTCTGTACAGAAAACTCTATATTGGCTCTTTGTCATGACTTTGGTCTGAAGCGGTTTGTTTCACCGTGCGGGTTGCAATAACACAGTTACAGATCCACATAAATGAAACTGGAATGATTGAAATATGTTTACTTCTACAGCCCACTGCTTCAGATGTGCATTGGGTGACGGCAAGGGCAGCCTCCTTCACAGAATCACAGAGTACCAGTAGCCGTGGAATTATTCATCATGCCATTAAACATGTACGATTATTTTGTATATAAATGTGGCCAGAATTATAATGGATTGAGCATGGGTTATTTAACAATGCTTTCTCTACTGTTTGTTTTCTAAACACTGAGATATGTCAAGGTGACTGTGACTGACAAAACAAAACACACAAGGAGACACATGGTTACAGTATCAGCACACCATCTAAGCTGATATAATATTTTATAAAAAATTATAAATATGTCTTATGTTATAATGAATATGTGTGTATGAAATAATGTCATGTTAGTGTTCTTTTGTTTCATGTCCTCTGGATTCCATATTCTCCAGCCATTAATACCGAATGGGATACATTTAGGACGCAATGAACAATCACATTAAAAGCCAGTCATAAATGGTTGACAATGCCAAAACTGACATTTCTGATTCAGGATTTTGTACAATATTTCATTACAGTCAGAAATAGATGCAATGGGTAGATAGGATTTCCATAAAAGACACTATGTCAAAGACATAAAATAAACCCAAAGTTAATTTGAGTCCCGTTATTACCAACAAACAATTAATTTGCCTTTAAGGTCCACCCATGCTATCAACTGGGGTTTCACTCCCAGTAAAGGATATGCTTTTACTTCCATTCTCCATATTGCGATCTAGTCTCTTACCCACTGTGTTACGAGGCTTCTTTCCTAGTGGGTACAGCAGCTGAAATGCGGAGCTTTTCACTCATGGTCACTTGCTGTCAGGATCTTGAATACATTTCGCTGCAGTGATGCTAAGCAAAGGGGCCACTTTACCTTACTTCAGGTTTAGTAACTGTTGTACTGATTCACTGACAGAGCAGCACAAATGAATCGTGGTAAGGTAAGCTGAGATCTAGTGGCTGGAAGGTATGCCATTTCCCTGCTCATTATGCTTGTCTTGTGATGATGGATACTGTTTCTCATTGTCACCAACAGGTAGCAGCTCTATCGTTGTGTTCACTGTGGCACACTCTGGAACAGCTGTGAGTGAGCCTGGTCGTGTGATGGGGCTATCCATTGACGTCACTGTGGTGAGGAGTGAACCCCGGTGACTGGGTCCACTCCCTGTGCGCCCCTCGATTCGACCGGTGCATGTTCCCACAATGCCACATCCCTGTGGTATCACCCCTGCTGCTCCCTTGTACCTGCAACAGGGAAAAGTGAAGTACACTTATTGAGATCTGCAGAGAGTAAAGCCAGCACATGCTCTTGTGGGATTCAGGTATGAGGGCAGGTGACAGCAAGACTTACATGCCACAATAGGGGCCGCACCACAGCTCAAGCGGTTAGTCGCTCTCTTCCCACCGCGGCAGCCCAGGTTCGATCCCGGGTCTGGTCAAGTGGAATTTGTGGTGGACAAAATGGTGCTGGGGCAGGTTTTCTCCAAGTACTTCGGTTTCCCCTGCCAATCTTCATTCCACCAATTGCTCCACAATCACCCTCACCTATCATCTGGGGCTGGTACAGTAGGCCAGAAGTGGCCGCAGTACAAGGGTCTTAGTCCCACTCCAATAGCAATAAAAAAAGAAAGATACCAGCATGAAAGCAGGTGGCAAGCAAAGCAATCCACTTCTCAAAACCTCAAAATGTTGATTCACTTTCAATGGGCAACACAGTGTTATATCCCAGAAGATTCCGTATTCCGTGTTGAGGGGGTGGGTTTCCCCATGCACTTAGACTGGTAACTGGTCTATTCTGTGTCCCCCTTTAATTTCTACTGTCTCCATACCCTACCGGTACTGGTGCTTACTATTAGTCCCTTTCTGCCAGCGATGTTCCAACCTCTTACTGGCAGTGGTATCTAATAGTTAGTCCCTTTCTGTCAGCGAGGTCGTCCCTCCTCTGGCAGGGGTTCCTAGTCCCTTTCTGCCAGCAAGGTTTCTACCCTCTACCTGGCAGTGGTATCTAATACTTTAGTCCTTTTCTGTCAGAAAGGTCCCCCCTCCTATCCCAGAAGATAGTACTCTTCATAAAAACTACTATGAAAACCTGAAATCCTATGATGCGCTTACCAGTTGGCTCTATATTTCTTAAAGAACCTTTCTCTCATTCTTACTACATGCCCATTCTTCAGTATTATTTGCTTTTTGTTTCCATCTTTTCATATTTGGCTCTCATAGATCATTCTCTACTTCCTTCAGCCATCTCAATCTTGATCTCCCCACCTGCCTTCTACCACATGAATAACTATCAAAAGCTTTCTTAGCCACACTTGTCTGATCCATTTTAACTATATGCAGCAACCACTCCAAGATATTGATACTTTACGTTTCAAAAAAGGCAGAAAATTCCTTGGCCATTGTGACTACTGACTTTTAAGCGCCTCTTCTGAAGTCAGTGAAATATAGGTCCAAGAATTTAAGGATTAATAAGTGAAGAGGCTCACCAGTTAACTCAAAATTTTTGTATATCACACTGACCTGGCTGCTCGCTGGGAACACAGTCCATAACGACTGAGCATAATGAAGAGGTCCCGCCTATACTGCTGGGTGAGTAGAGCATACAGGTATGGGTTCGCACACGAGTTCAGTGGGTAGAAGAACACAAGGAGAATCTTTGTGTGTGGTACATCTATCAGTGGATGTCCTGCCAGGGCTGTGAGGCCAAAGAATGCAATTGGTGCCCAGCAAGCAAAGTCAGTGAAGACGAGAAGGGCCATGCGCTTGGCAACTGTCATGTCAGAACGAGCCAGAGCTGCAGCAGCATCCTGGCCACCCCTGATGGAGCAGTACATGCGACCATAGCATGCACAGATCACCCAGAAGGCCAGTCCATTGAAGGAGAGAAGCATCACCAGGTAAGTCAGGTCGGCAGAATCTTGATTTTCCATAGGCAGGCAGATACTGTCGATAAGCAAACAGAAGTAGCATTGGTTTCAGGAGACAGAGAAGCTATCAAGAGTGAAATTACAGATTACAGAGTCAATTTTGTCCATCAGCTGCTGTCAGCTCCAACTCTCAGCCTCTACTACCTCTCTAAACACACCTTCCTTTGTGCCGAAGCTCACACAGACTTATGACATTGATAATTCTCTTCTACTGAAGGCAGTTTCAAGAGAAGAGCAAAATCAAGCACAGTAATTCATCACAAACCATGGATTGTTAAGTGCTCGATATTTCTAACCTCCTGTTAGTAACTAGCCTCCAGGTTAGTGGGATTTGTGGTGGACAATGTGGCCCTGGAGCAGGTTTTCTCCGAGTACTTCGGTTCCCCTGCTAATCTTCATTCCACCAATTGCTCCACAATCACCCTCGCCTATCATCTGGGGCTTGTAAAATAGGCCAGAAGTAGCTGCAGTATGAAGGACTTAGTCCCACCCCACTAGCAATAATAAAAAAAAACTAGCCTCCAGGTAAGGGTTGGACAAAAGGCTGGTGATCTTGTTCCATAAAAAAAATTACTGTTAGGTAATCCTAAGAAGTGAAAACCAGATCATATCTGGTAGAATCCTCTAAGGAAGGTTATGGCTCAAGAAAGGCTAGTTTGCCAATGATGATGATGATGATGATGATGATGATGATGATGATGACGACGACGATGATGATGACGACGATGATGATGACGACGACGACGACGATGATGATGATGATGATGATGATGATTAGCAACTAGCTCTGTAACTGGTTGTATTTGGTTTTATGTGTCTGTGGTTTTTAATCTACACGTGGAAAGAAATTGTGGATTCCACGCAAAGAGTTATGTATTTGTTGTGAGCAGAATTATAATGTCATCTAAAACCAGTTTCTAGATTCATTTTGGTGCACATTTAAAAAAATTAAGTATGCAATTGAGTATATTGCCATTTCGATTGACCAAGTTAAACGCGTTTGGCTGGCTGACTTACTGACTAATCGGATGATGAACTGACTTGGACTGTGCCCCACGTTACCAGTCTTGAATGAATGAATGAATGAATGAATGAATGAATGTATGAGGGGTAGGCTTCTTGGTCCTTGCACCGTGACCTACAGTGGTCTATTGTGTATTTGTTACCATTCTTAATAAACCTGCTGTTTATTCCCTGCTTCCCTTGAAGGAGGGAAAGTTAGGCATGCTCCCCCCCCAGAACTTTGGAATAAAATATTCATTATCCATCATACTGTTTTTATTTAAAACACACAATGCTTTAGAGACTGGATTCTGTCTCTGTCTTCAGGTGGAACTTACTCAATTTGGCCGAATCGTTAGAGCAGAGATAGGTACTAGGTCTATCGATGTCGCCCAATTGAGTAAGTTCCATCTGAAGATGGAGACAGAATGCAGTCTCAAAACACTCTGTATTTTAAATGAAAAAAGGAAGATGGATAATGTCCAGAAGCAGAATAATTGTACTTTTAGGACTAATTTTTCTGCTGAATATTGAAAGGTGATCATTAAAAATAGTCTTAAACAGTATAAATGTAAGTTTGAAAGCAAAACTTCTGGGTGATAGCATCAGAATAAATCCTGACAACACATATGTACAAGGAACAAAAAAAGAGAGAGAGGGGGGGGGCAGATTTTCTTTGTTTGTGTGTTTGTTGTATTTTTTTGTGTGCTTTTATTTGTATGTAGAAGCATTTGTGTTGTTTGTCTGTGAAAGGACCTGGAAGTATGTGACTGTACTAGATTTGACCAAAAGGGACAACACACCTTGTCTTGGAGTACCCACTGACTCCCATAAGAGGCAGAGCAGCCATGGCAACCGCGTACAGCCAGCCCACTGCCATTATCTTGCCAGCCGTGCTGAGTTTGAGCCGTTTGTTGAGATGGATGGCATATGTAATGGTGTACCATCTTTCACAAGTGATCACCGTTAGTGTGAAGATTGACAACTCGCTGGCAAAAACGGTGAGGAATCCTGCCACCTGGCAACCACCACCTGCAGCATCACAAATACATTTCAATGTCTCACAATTTCCTGGGTACTTCCTTTGCAACGTTAGTGGCTGGAATTACGTCACATGTGAACCACACACTGGGCAAAAATTTATGCCTGGCACATTGCTCAAAACATTTTGTTTGTGTCAACTGAAAAGTAATTTCTGCTGATCTTTAGTTTATATCATGAATATTATTTATAGTAATCTAAACATGTTACCCAGCAGTGTAACCAAAAGTGTATTGAGAGTTATGAGACCAGTGAAGCTTTTCATCAGTGTCTAGAAATGTTGTGTTACTGTGCCAAAATTTTGAAAAAAGTTAATTTGTTTCTGACTGAAAGAATGGTAGACTATCTTTTTGCTTGGATTACATTCAGACTTGTACCAGCCCCTATAGTGAGAAATACAGTATCCCCATCTCTTCTACAGTAACTTCTCTATGCACAGTGCAACAAAGCTTTATAACTATCACTTCCAACAAACTTAAAATTCATGACAATCCATTGTATGCTTGAGCTGTGTTACTGGGCCCAAAGAGTAACACTTTTGCCTTGTGTTCGGGAGGTAACCAACTAATTACATGGAGGTGAGCCCTTCTTGAGAAGCCACCAGTTGTGTAGCCATTCAAGAATTTCCTAATATGTAATCTGAAGGTTCATTACCATGTTCAGAAGAGCCCTCCACTGGTCCCTATCCTCAGCCAGATCAGTTCAGTACATATTACCCCATTCCATCTCCCTAAGATCTATTTTAATATTATCCACCCATCTGTATTTGGGAGATACAGAGATCGAATCTCAGCTACAGTGACTGGGTTTTCATAGTTTTCAAAGGAAATTCCAGGATAATGGACTCTACCTTGAAATGGTTCATGGTTGCTTCCTCTACAGTATTTTCCTATTAAATGAAGACATAACTGATGTAGTTGGTGCAGTGTTGTTTCTGTGGGTTATTTAGCGATGCTTCAAATATCAAGACTATATAGTTTGGATTACGGAACTACATTACATTAAATCACATCACATTCTCTGGATCCAAAGTTAGTCAAAATGACTGTAGGATGTGGAATATGTCATATAGATACAAAAACGTATGTATAGTACAACTGAAGTATCCACACAAGAGAACACAGTGGTTACACATGAGGCTATTCAAAAATACATCCACATATACAGGAAGATCGAAAAGTCGCGCACATCAGTACGGTCAACTTATGCTATTTACACAACCTTTAAATGGATGGGTCACTTTTTAGACAATAAATATTGAGTGAGTGAGTGTTAAAGTATCGTTTTAGTTCTATTTTAAATTGTGCTTTTTCATTCCTAAGACTTTTGACATCATATGGCAGAATGACTGTTGAAGGATGAATGAAGGTTTGGAAGGAAGTTGTCGTGACCTAATCACAGTGCTTCCCCAGTATGCCAGGAGGGTATGTGGAAAATCACTAAAAACTTCAGGCAGCAATGTCCCAATCGAGATTCAAAACAAATATCTATCAAATAAAAGTCTGGATCGTTACTTAACTAACCTGTTTAATTCAGTAGTCTTAAACGATCCAGCCATCATAAGTTACTTAATAATACTCTATGAGTCTCTGTCTCAGGTTGGCATCATACAATGAAGGAAGGAATGAATGAACAGGTTCTATCGTATTTTCCTGAAGAACTGAAGTACTGACCACTCTGCCAGTCAATGGCGTGGTTGAAGTAAGCGCCGATAGAGCGCGCATCCATTGACGCAATGAGCAGCAAGTAGAGGCCCATGCAGAGGTCCGCAAGCGCCAGGTTGCACATCAGGAATTTTGGAACAGTCATGCGAAAACGGGAACTGAGAAGTACCAACAGAACGGAGAGATTTCCCACGAGCGCAGCCACTGCCACCAGCCACACGGCCGAACGCAGCCCCCAGTTACCCATAATATCCTCACAAGGGTTGAATGCATCGGGCAAGGGGTAGCATGTTACATCGCGGTAGTTCTTGGACAGGTTACCACACAGGGCGTGCACTTTTCCTGGGAGTGTGACACCTGACTGGAAACAACATAAAACAGTGAATGTTTGTCAGCTAAACATAACACTTCTCGTGATCCTGAACGAAAGGGTCATCTAGTAGCGATGTTTAGAACTGAATGCAGATAGATTCTAATGGGTTCTGACAATGATGTATGACACACAATGTTTCGTAAACAGGTTGTTTCCGAAACGTTGTGCCCGTTGGAATACCGGACGATGGACGAAGTACAAAAAGTCTAGTAATCCCATGAATACAGATAACTTGGCTGTTTCAAGACATCTTACATGTGGCTCAGAGTCAGTTCAAATCAAGAAGATTCTGGCAATAACACTTGAATAACGGCCACTACTTCAGTGGTTATAGTTTGTCCGAGACAAAGAGAATACGTAAATCTTTTTCATGTACATATTGTCTTCATATTAGTTCTTCACGTGGGATATGCATGCTTTTAAATATCGCAGTATACATATATCTGATATTTTAATAAAGTAACATTCAAATTGAGAAATCATAGTTAATTAAACAAGTACGGCTCAGTTACTGGGATTCGAATTACAGCCAAAAAGTCTAGTACTGTACATAAAATTAACAGCCATGATTACCGTTCTTACTGGCAAGATTGCAGAGCAAATTTCGTGACTTCACGTCTATCTGCCTCAGTACTTCAACAACCAAGAATTTCTCTTAAGGGGCAGTAAATACATTTGTTTCGAAAAAAAAAAGATAAAGGTGACAAAATTCACAGAAAGGAATAATAAAATATATATTTTTGTTTAAAATAAGAGCAGAATTACGTCATAAATGTATGTTACCATACAATTCATAATTCATTGTACTTACATCTTCTTTCATAAGTCAAAATAATAAACTCTGACACAGTGTTTCTGCTTAGTAGCGTATCAAATACTTAGTTCGTGGCTGAAGGAGTGCTTTGATGAGTATAAAAGTAAATGTATTTACGCAGATCAACAAATTAGTTATACACTTGACTTCAAACACTGATCTAGTCATCATCGCCCCTTCTCTGTCAGCCTTTATTATGCCGTTCTGCACTCTTGAAGACGGACTTCAAGCGGTCAACTCCAAAATAAAACAAATAACCACAGCAAAGAGTACGGCTTTGTGGGTAGTCGTATAGTTTGGATAAAACTCTAACGCTGTAGAGTGTGGGAGAATTCCTGCAAGGCAGTGAAATTAAAAAGAAAATTCTGTAATGCAGTGTAGTTGGGAAAAATCCCTGTAATGCCCTGTAGTCTTGAAAACCCCTGTAACATTCTCTAGTTTGGAAAAGTCCCTGTAATACCTTGTTGTTTGGAAAAATCCCTGTAGCGCCGTGTGCTTCGGAAGAACACTGTAACTCAGTGTAGTTCGGAAAATGTCCTCTAGCGCCATTCGGAGGAAGAAGACCGCGATCTGCATAGTCACCACTGAGAGAATCTCATTTCCAATAAATACTCATCACATACGCGCAGTCGCTGCCCACCTGATGGAACGTGCCATGTGGTTCCAGTGCGGACAGCGGGACAGAAGAACGTGGAGCGCCCAATCCGCCCCAGCCCGTGGTAGTGGAGTTAGTTTGGTTTCCTGTCGCCAGGCGCCGCCAGCGTCCACGGTGATCCACATTAGCAGGCGCAGGTGTCGTCATCTCTGAGCATCTCTGCTCAACCAATTCCTGTGTCACAACCACAGCTGCATCTACATCTATCGGCTGCGATAAGTAACTAACTAGTACTGAGCAGAACCCCTTGAGAAGCCGACAGCAGGGCCGCATAAACCTGGCATCACGTGACAATCAGCTTAGCAATACCATACACCTGAATATTACGGAACCTGATACTGTATCACTGAGGTCTAGTTATGCTAGTTAGCATAGTTAGCACTATGCTAAAAGTCGAAAGATCCAGTAACATCATCGGGACCTTCCGACTTTTACTCGTAGCATAATGCCTCAACCAACCACGCTACCGCGTGTCTCGGTAAAATGTGTATAGAATATAAAACTAAAAACACATTATTCAAAGACCTAACAGCAAACTTAAACAGAAATAAAGAATCCAATTTTCGTGGCTCGAACATGAGCATAAGAATGAGGGAACGCACGGTGAAACTAATGAATGTTTTCCTTCAGGATTTTGGGCGTCCTAGGCCAAACTGTTCGTAAGACATGTCTGGATAGACACAAACTATTTAAAATAAAGTGCGTGTCCTGGATACCTGAAATAATAAAATAATGCGCACGCACATACACACAGACTATGATTCAAGAAGGGAAAGGTAACCGGGCGGTAGCCCCTGGGGCCTCAACAAAACATAAATATAATCCACAGTTTTACTGAGATATTATCTTCTCTAAAATCACGAAAAGTAATACAATTATTTTGGACATTATTAGTTGTAATATTTTTAAATAAAATAAAACATGAAAATGGGTAACGTCCAAAAAGCCAATAATTGTATTAAACTTTTAAATTTTATTCACGAAAAGTAAGTTCGTACTTTTTGTTATTAGAATTAAGAAACGCATACAAGTTGTCCTAACCTAAACCTGTAGCTACCGATAGAGGCCTCCACATTTTGACTTCCCCGAGGATCTCGACCTCACGAAAACAGCACACACTCTGTTCCAAAACACGCTCACTGCCTTCACACATAGCAGAATCAAACAGTCCGTTTGACATCACCACAATTCTTACCTGATGACGTGCATACTCTGCAGGATCATGAGTGGCTGGGAAGTGAAAGGCACAGCAGTGATACGGGTACGTAAGCCACGCCTCCCTAATGTGCTGCAACATCAAGAGAGGTTCACAGACTCAGGCTTACTGGGTTTGTGCAATTTGCCCAACGTCCGATATTCTAAAAAAAAAAACTAAGTAATACAACGTTTCCGAAATTGGATCTCTCTCCGTCCTCAGGTGTGGGCGGAGACATCCTCTATTGGGTCCCTCAGGAAGAGACAACCTCAATCATTCAAGACGGAGACATATCCAGTTTCCGAAACGCTGTGTTCTCTGTTTTTTAAATACAGGACGATGGACAAAGCCCCAGAACCTAGTAATTCTAAGTGCTGTATACCAACATCACAATCTTTTAGATTCTAAAAGAACCACAGATACAAATGCTTAATTTTTTAGTTATCTAGTTAAAGATGATGTCATTGTAGAAACTCTACATCATCTGTAATAAAATGATTAATGAACGTGGAATGAGAAATCGAAGTATTCGGAGCAAACCAGCTCTTTTGCCACTTTGTGCACCATAAATCCCACAAGACTTCTCCTTGGTTAGAACCCGGGCTATAGAGCTGAAAGCCAGCGAATAAAAGCATGTACTATGACATAGTCTGGGGCCGCGCCATAGCTCAAGCGATTAGTCGCTGGCTTCCAACCGCGGCGGCCCGGGTTGGATCCCGGGTCTGGTCAAGTGGGATATGTGGTGGGCAAAGTGGCGCTGGGGCAGGTTTTCTCCAAGTACTTCGGTTTCCCCTGCCAATCTTCATTCCACCAACTGTTCCACAATCACCCTCACCTATCATCTGGGGCTGGTACAATAGGCCAGAAGTGGCCGCAGTACAAGGGACTTAGTTCGACCCCATTAGCATTAAAAATCTGCACTTTCAAGTATTTTCTGAAAAAAAAACTTCTGTGATATCAGTATTGCAAATATATATTATTTTCAATAGTATTTAATAATATAAATAATAACTTTGTGCCAGTTTAAAGTACTTTATAGATTATGGCATAAACTGCGCCATATATCGCCCGTTACGTAACGTTTACACAACCTTCCCTTCACATCCAAAGGAGCTAACATTAGAACAGCAATAAATCTTTCTTTCTTACCCTTACAGAGCTTCACCACGACTAGAGACTGACTACGGTTTTCCAATTTTGCAAAAACGTCTGACAGCCAATACTGCACCATCTGGACAAATGACGGTAAGGTCAACATATTTTCTTTCTTTTTCCCCCATAGGTTGCATCTTGTTGTGTGTCTCAGACAATATATAATATGTAAGAACTCTGCTACCGTCAACACAACAAATATTTCAATATTACATTTAGTTCTTTATTTACTGTGACATGTTTCGGGCATACATGACCGTCGTCAGGCAGGAATACGTATAGTTATTGAAATACGGATATGGATCCCTACCGGTGCAACGTGTCGTATTAAATACGTGTATTAACATAAAACATATATTTTCTCTCCTCCACAGCGTCCAGACCGGATCTGGGGCCCACCCAGCCACCCACCCCTTCTTTCTCGGGGGCGAAGCTGCCAGGGCGTAAATATAACCACTTACCTCCACCTAGTGCAGAGGGCAAGAATACGTGGATCTATACATCCACTCCCCATACGTCTTCACGGCGCGGTGCTTAACTAATCACAGGGAAAATTTTACCCTTATTATAGCAACAGGAAGTGACTTACCTCAAAGTTGTATATGGACGGGAACACTTTGAGTGTGTCTGTATCCTCCAACCTCAAGACGTCCAGTTCCTGTAGCCCGCCTGTGGGGAGATGCGTTATCGAAGTTTTCGACAGGTCTCTTCCACATGAAACAACACAACAGCAGCGCTGTATCACCGGCAAAGCCACTGAGACTTATATGTTGTCTGTATTGCAAGAAGCGAACGCTTATAGAAGACGTCGTGTCTCTATGTTCGCCTGCAGCATTAAGCTCCCAAACTGCTTGACAGATTTCGATTAAATTTGGCAGTAAGTGTTTAATTTTGGTACGTATCACTGTATTATAACCCTTACCTTATACATTGATATATATTGTTAACTTATAAAAGCATAAGAAAAGAGTTCAACATGTAGGAAATTAAGTGTCGTAAAGTATACAGTTCTGAAGCTCACTATACCGAAACGAGTTGCTTTCTATCTCCTTTTACAGTCATATTCCGTTTCATTGAAGGAGCTCTTATACGACTTAGGGTGTACAGTTAATTTTTAAACACCGGAGTTAGGAACATTATCATAATTTAGAGAGTAGAAGTACTGGAAAATGCTGGAAAATAAGAGATATAGGAGAATTTACATGGCTAATGCATCATAATTTACTCTCTGAGAAATTTAAGCGTGCTTTTTATCTTATTTCCTATTCTTGTAATTCCCCTCCACAGCTCCTTTGGTTCAATTTATCTCTTACGCTTCTCACACAACTCTTAGACCACGATAATGCACCGCAAGTTCATGAAATTCTGTACAAAAGAAAAACAAGGTACAGTGCCACAGTATATTGTAGCTGTTCTCTTCATGTATCACAAAGGGCGTCACTAGGAACGTGAATTAATGATTCCGAGATGTTAAAGGTCACAATGAGTATTGAATATCCTCTCGTAGGATTTCAGTTTGCTGGCAAAATTAATCACACATAGTGTGTGAAAGTCGAGACAGAGTCCAGAGTTCTTCGCGAACATCCGGCGTAAGTCCTGGATGATTACAAGTTGAAATATCACTGGAGCAGACTTTCATCTCTTTCTCCTGCTAATCACCATTTTATAATTACTTCATACTTATCGATCACCGCCCCCTGAGTCGTTCGATAGCCCTGAGAAGGCAGCGCATTATCTTATTCTCGGGCTTCGAAATAATTTAATTTTTTTAACGTGATTAACTGGGGCATGCGGTACCATAGGTGGTTGAGAAACTATGCTACAAGGCAGAGGTCGCGGGTTTGAGTCCCGATGACGTGGATTTTTTTTCAATTGGCCTAAGCCTTCCAGCCGCACTATGGCCTTGGTGTTGCCTCAGCCTTTAACAGAAATGAGTACCAGGAATCTTCTTGGGGGCAAAGGGGGGGGGGGGCGCGTAAGTCTGACAACCTTACCGCCATCTGTGAGCCGACTGTCTAGAAAATGTGGGAGCCTCGACGTCTCACAACCCTATGGACCTTCAAGGTCTGGTACAGGGATAGCTTTAACTTTTTTATCTTTTAACGTTATTAACTTATATTCTGGCAGATATGTAAGGCGGATTAAGTTGGAAGCTTCGTCTCTGATCTTCATATGCTTGTTCATGATGTAAGAAGTACTTTGTTTTAAAGTTTTCTGGCGAACTCCGTAGCTCACTGAAATAAACGGTGGATTTTGCAAACCGCCGCGCTCCGGCGGCAACTTCTCCATCAAGTCTGTGGGGCAGGTAGTCTAATCTTACGGCTCCAAACCTCCGTCACAAATATACGGCTGTTTTTTTATGGTCAATTTTAGCATTCATGAGAACAGAAACATATTCGGTTTCCGAAACGCTGTGATCTATCCGAAATACTAGAGAATGGACAAGGCCATACACTCAATAATAATTCATTTATTTACTATTTATGTGCCGAGTGAACAGCCGCAAAGCCAATTACAGACAGAGCACAGGGTAGATACAAGTAATTACATTATGGACAAACACAACATAAAGTCAAAGACAAATTACAGGCAAGTACTCGAGGGAAACACAATAATGCAGACAAGTAAACAAACAAACAAATGATAATAATAGCAATAATAATGATAATAATAATCTCATTAACATAAATCTAAGTGTTATTAAGAACTGAGAAATAAAACGTATAAATATTTAATTGAGAAATGAAATGTATAGATTTTCAGAGAGGATAATAATAATAATTTGACATATATATATCAGTTGCCAGGAAACGGCCGCAAATTAAGCAGCAGTATAATAGCCGTTGCTAAGTAATTATCCTACAAACAACGGCCGTTGCTAGATAATGGCCCCAACAGACTCGCACTTAACACTAGAAGAACTGTTGGAAACGGTGTTTTCTGTGCGGTTCGTGCCGAGTCTATATAACGTTGGCCAGCTCCGCTATAAAACCCAACCAGTAAATGTTGTTTAGGGAAAAAACCGCTGTTTATTGTGAGAGCCATACAGAACATAGAGATACACTCTGTGGGAGGAAAGCAGAGTTTTAGTGTGTTAAAGCAAGTGGTACATATTGTAACAAATGAGCTTTAGATAACAAAATCAGCAGAAGGCCGTAAATACAGAAAAGAACTCACAGGTGCCGCAGACTCTTGAGTCCAACAAATGCGTCAGGGTGGAGCCTGGTCAGGGCGCGGTTCCCCTTGAGGCTCCTGCAACAGCCAGAGAAGGTTCATGTAGCGGCGTCTTACAGCATTCCACTTAACTAAGCGACATCTGAATATCATGGTGCCTTGTAATAACATGCCAAACTGTCAGCGGGTTAA
The DNA here is from genome assembly GCF_002891405.2 of Cryptotermes secundus. Taxonomy (NCBI): domain Eukaryota; kingdom Metazoa; phylum Arthropoda; class Insecta; order Blattodea; family Kalotermitidae; genus Cryptotermes; species Cryptotermes secundus. Next base: position 1,334,817 of record NW_019735563.1, on the reverse strand, counting down.
ACAAGCCTGCAACCCTACGAAAAATTTGTATAATTATCATCATATTAGGCCACGCCATAGCTCAAGCGGTTAGTCGCTGGCTTCCCACCGTGGCGGCCCGGGTTCCATCCCGGGTCTGGTCAAGTGGGATTTGTGGTGGACAAAGTGGCTCTGGGGCGGATTTTCTCCGAGTACTTCGGTTTCCCCTGCCAATCTTCATTCCACCAATTTCTCTATCATCATAATCATCCGGGTCAGGTACAATAGGCCAATCAGTGGCCGCGTGCTGAGTGGACCAAGCTGGACTCCACCTCCCAGTAAGCGAAATCGTCATATTAAAGCTTATTTTTGGTACGTTTATCAAACTTTTTACTTATTACTATGCTTAAATGTGGGGTACATGTGCCTCATATCCAACTTTGTACAGCTTTCTTTAATATGTCTCCCAGACATCATGTTGTAGAGTAAAGACTTAAGACAAACATATTCAAATTGAAGTGACAACCACCGGAAAAGTTTTAATTTTGCTGTTGCATGCATGGGTTTCGGTCCCTGAAAATTCCTTTCCCCATCACTTCCTCCGGAAGAAGAGACCCGGGAATTGTGACGACACGGATTACGTAAACTATATAAATGTTTTATACGAGTAGTAATCAAAATCATTATAACGAAGAGTGTTTAGACCGGATTATGACTTACGTATTTTCATTTGCAACACCATTAAGGTAACCTAGTTGATAGTGCGAGTAGTTACAAACAGTGCACTACAATTTATTTTCAGTTTTGTTCACATTCCACCATGCAACAATATTATTATTATTATTTTTTATTGCTAGTGGGGTGGGACTAAGTCCCTTGTACTGCAACCACTTCTGGCCTATTGTACCAGCCCCAGATGGTAGGTGAGGGTGATTGTGGAGCAATTGGTGGAATGAAGATTGGCAAGGGAAACCGAAGTACTCGGAGAAAACCTTCCCCACCGCCATTTTGTCCACCACAAATCCCACTTGACCAAACCCGGGATCTAACCCGGGCCGCCTCGTTGGGGAGCCAGCGACTAACCGCTTGAGCTATGGCGCGGCCTTTGCAACAGTGTTAAGATTTAAGATTAAATCATTTTTAAAATTCATCCCTGCACTAGATGTTTCGGCCAGCTTGGCCACCATCAGGTGCAGTGACATTTGCGGAAATTGCTGTGCCTCCAGCGCTACTACGGTCTCCATTTTCTTATCACAGCTGTAACACTGAAGAGCACAGTCTTCTAGGATGCAACGCTGTATATTTCGGAAAGATCGCGACGTTTCGGAAGCAAAATAAATGAGTAAGATCCAGGCGGCAAGCAGATCCGTGCTCACTGAATTTCGGACCGGAAGATAAAGGCGATATTTTCCTCCGAAACGTGTGTCTCTCTCTCAATTACACGGGGTTACAAACGATAAGGTCGCACTCTTCAATATGTACATTGTTTACTTACAATTTGGCTACCTGTGATCCGTTGAACGCAAGGCCCTCAACCTCTGCAATGACGTTATATGCAAGAAGCCTGTAAAATACATGAAAATTAGCTCCCAGTAATTTTACAAATTATTTTATGAAAGAATAAGTTGGGAGATGTAAGTAGAGCGTAAGAGTTCTGATGATTTCGGTTATGTAAATTACATCTTCCACTGAACTGATATTTATTAAATGTAACAAAATTATACAGAGACCTCCAACATTAAATTTGATTGAAAACAGCTCAGCGGTTCTCAAGTTACGGAATACGTGGACGAAAATATGTGTTATAATCTTCTGAACAAATTCTTTTTGTAACACTTTTCGCTCTGATGAATATGTAACAAGTTACAGGGAGAGTTACGGTCAACATAGGGCCGCGCCATAGCTCAAGTGGTTAGTCGCTGGCTTCCCACCGCGGCACCCGGGTTCGATTCCGGGTCTGGTCAAGTGGGATTTGTGGTGGACAAAGTGACGCTGGGGCAGGTTTTCTCCAAGTACTTCGGTTTCCCCTGCCAATCTTCATTCCACCAATTACTCCACAATCACCCTCACCTATCATCTGGGGCTGGTACAATAGGCCAGAAGTGGCCGCAGTACAAGGGACTTAGTCCCACCCCACTAGCATTAGGTCGAAAATTATCAACGACCTGGAAGAATATATTGCTTTCCTCTTCAGGAAGAATATACTAAGCCCAGCAAAGAGTGACAAGATATTTTCTTGGAGTGACCAACTGGGGGGAGGGATGAGCGAGAGCTGTAGCACGCATGGGAATGACAAGAAATGTGAAGAACAGTAGCTTATAAGGGACGACATTAAAACAGGTCTTCATAGTGTATGAGGGTATAGGACGGAAACAATTGGCTTGGGATAGGGATCAATAGATGGCTCTCATGAATATGGTAATGAATCTTCGTGTTCCATCAAGCAGAGTGAATTTATTGACCAGCTGAGAGAATGTTACTTCCCTAAGAAGGAATCTGTTACATGGATTTAGTTAGCCAGTACTTAACTATATTATCAGAATGATCAAATCAAGGACGATAAGACGGACAGGGCACGTAGTACTTATGAGAGGAATGAATTAAAAATTTTAGTAGGAAGAAAAGTAACCGCTAAAAAGCGAACACAATATAGCACACACAAGGATCACCATATGTGATTCTATTTTATATATATACTTTAATAATCCTAGAATATTGGGAATATATTTTCGTATATACACCAATAAGTATTTACACAATTTCTAATTTATGACGTTGGAAAATGGACCCATTTTTAACATATAATTCAGGAATAACCCGATATATTTATTACTTTGATTTATACACACGTGATGATAGACAAGGAGACGGGAACATGCAGAGTAATTATTATAATAAACTGATTGACTTGTTGGTATTTGTGAATATTTGGACCTAAGAGAGATGAAGTGATAGGAGGTTGGAGAAAACTGCATAATGAGGAGCTTCATAACTTGTACTCTTCTCCAAGTATAATTAGAATGATCAAGTCAAGGAGGATTAGGTGGGCAGGGCATGTAGCACGAATGGTGGAGAAGAGGATTGCATACAGGATATTGGTGGGAAAGCCAGAAGGATAGATACCACTAGCAAGGAGGATTAGCAATATTAAAATGGATCTTAGAGAGATAGGATTGGATGGTATGGATTGGATTGATCTGGCTCAGGATAGGGACAAGTAGAGATTCTGAATCGCATGATATCTCCCGGGCTGTGCGGGGCAATTACAAATTAAGTAGACATTTTCGGGTACTAATAATAAAATACTCTTTAATTTCGCAATGATACCATACAAACTGTTGGGTAGCCAGTCCGACTGAATTTTGTTTGTTTGTAAGAACCTTGCACAGGTGTTCCATTACTCTGTAAGTGTTACATGAGCATTATCTGGATAGTTCAATGCCTATAATTCTTAGAACGTTTACTTACTGTATCGATTAAAGTAAATAAGTTGTGGTAGTTTAATAATCTTCTTCATCTTAATATTTAGGGGCGTGTTACTTGTTTCTTCTTCTCCGGGACTTCATCCCTTACATCGTTGTTTCGAAAACTCTAGTCATACAAATAAAGTAACGTCTGCTCCGCGAAAGTTGCAACGAGTTAGCGAGAACACCGATGGAGGCACCACTTGACGGCTTACATGTGTGTTCTCAAGTTACGAGATGAGAAATTCCCAGATAGAGAATGCTACAGATGCAAGCTGACAGCTGAGGTACCGTGACCAGCTGCCTTAGGAACACACTTTTCCGTGTTTGTATTCCTATAAATATGTTAAGTACGAACTCTTAACTGCTTACCTAATCGGTTAATATAAACACGGTTTGAAATTCCTGAAGAATACTCACAGCTGTTCCGCCCTTACGTTGAGAGCAGCTGAAGAAATTCTGTTGATGAGATTGTTCTCCAAATCGCTGTAGGACATGAAAACAAAATCAAATTACAAATTCTATGATGTTATATTTTACCTACGGTGCGGTAGAAGGATAATTTCATCAACTTGTTTTAAATGTAAATTTGAGGAAACGTTTCAAAGGAAGTAGGTATTTTATTTATTAAGCTTAAGGACGCCTTCTTAACTACATGAACTCTATATAGTCTATGTAAACGATAAATGAGATTGTACAGAATATAGATATGTACTCAAGAAAATAATTTGCACGTAAAGTGAGGATAAAATACAACTGATTACACAGGATGATTCTAAAGTATTGTCGTGGTTTTCGTGGTCTATAATTTTCAAACCGGAATAAAACTGCTTATGGAATACGAAAGTGTAACTTAAAACGTTTATTCTAAACGTAATAAAAGTTTTTGAGTTACTTTTTTCATATTACGTCAGCAGTTTTATTATGTTATCTTTAATTTGAAAATTATAGGCCATGGGAACTCAGACAACAATTTAGAATCATCCTGTATTATTATTATTATTATTATAATTATTATTATTATTGTGTTTTAAATGCGTATTCATTGTAACACAGAAGGAGTACAGGCAGAATAAACATTATAGAAATAACAAGACTGAAGTCTTCTGAAATGTGACACAGTCAGAACTTCAAATTTCAAGTACACAAATGCATTAAATTATATGACAGTAAATATAATGGACTTTGGATTCAGGTTTTTTGAGTGTTGCATCCTGTAGCCAAAAGGCAGATACTAACGTCTCCCCCCAAATGGCGACTGTGTATTATGCATATGTATTATTCACTGGCAGTGGAACAAGTTTCAGTAGTCCAAAGCACTTAGACCGCTTCTAGTTTCACTGTGCTCACCTGGATTTTGGACCTTCTAAAAGCCCTGACTCTGACGCCAGAGACATAACCATCGCGGCTGAAGCCTTCGTCATATCTACAGTTTCTAATCATGCAGACCTGACGCTTAATGTCAAGGTCATTTCTTTACGCCATTCAAGGTCACACTTCTTTCATTTATTACCACCAATAAAATGAATTCTAGAAAATATGTGCTTTACAGGCGTTTCGGGGACATAATTACGTGTGTTAGGAAGTTAAGTATGTTGGGTGGGAAGTCGCGGATAGCCATAGAAATCAGTAATTGGGTGTAGTGGGATGACCTTGACCGGCCAAAAGTAATATCTTCCTGCCAAAGGAGAGCATTGAAAAAGAGAATGGTAGAATCATGTCCACGTTTTCTGTACGTGCTGCTTTTCGAGATTCCCTTATCCGACTTCTCAGTGTACGGTGGAGAGTCAATAATCCGGTCCCTGGCTTCACTGTTTCCTGTCCAGGGCCTACAGGTCCCTCGACAGTTTACACGACGGCGTTCTAATAAAGAGTTTCGACTCTCTCATTGGCGTCCCAATGTGCAGAGTGACTATACTCCAGCCACTACATAAAATCAGGCCTACCGAATGGCACACTTTCCGCTTCCGCTTGCAATTTCCACACAATCCAGAATTCCGCATTCATTGGTCATATCTCCATACTGAGCCCTTCTTGAGAAGCCTCCAGTTGTGCAGCTACTCAGCAACTTCCCAGCATTTTATTCAAACCGAAGGTTCATTACCGTGTTCACAAGAGCCCTCCACTGGTCTCTATCCTAAGTCATATCAATCCAGTCCATTCCACCGCATACTATTTCTCTAAGATCAATTTTAATATTATTCACCCACCTACATCTTGGTTTTCCTAGTGGCCTCTTTCCTTCTGGTTTCCCCACCAATATCATATATGCACTCCTCTTCTCATCCATTCCTGCTACGTGCTCTGCCCATTTCATCCTCCTTGACTTGATCATTCTAATTATACTTGGAGAAGAGTATAAGTTATGAAGCTCCTCATTATGGAGTTTTCTCCTCCATACTGAAAGCGTCGTTAAATAACGAACCTGAGAGTATTATCACGTTTTAATTCCTTAGTTTATTTTATTTTCCCTTTTTAGCTTTTCCTCACTCCTTCTATATTACATGCTCCCTGCTAATTTCGTTTTTATTCAAGAGAAACTGTAGATAAAGCCGACAGTTTTAAGCATGATAAGAGGTCAAGTTATCCATGTACTTAATTAAGCACAAAGCCATGAAGACGTATTTGAAGTGTACCCCCACCATTTTCATCCTTGGCAGCAGATAGAGGTGAGTGGTCAACTTTACGCTCCGGCCAGTTTATCCGCGGGGAAAAAGCACTCAGCACGCACTGTATAACTGATTAGGCCCTATATCCGGTCTGGATGTTGTGTACATAGAAGACAATCTCTTAAGGTTCAGCCACACAGAGCGCTACGCTATGTTCGCTACGTATGCTACGTACGCTGTGTACACTCTGCGACGCAGCTAACATAGAGAACATAGCGTACGCAGCGTACGGAAGTCTGTGTGGCCAGTCACATTGGCAATAAAGGGACATATTTTTCTGTTCGTATAGCGAACATAGCGTACGTAGCGCTCTGTGTGGCCGAACCTTAACTCCTGTCAGGAATTGAAGCCTGATGTTAAGGTTCTAAACGTGATTCATATTTTAAATTTGGTTACATGAAGGCTTCTCTCCGAAGAGTAAAACTGACGATAAGAAAGCGTGCTGACAATGCAGCATACGAACAGGTACAAATTTCAAGTCATATCCATGAACTTCTTATCGCCTGACACTGTTCTTTACCGAGCATATATCTTCTACATGAACTGAAGGCGTCACAGAAAAGAGACATCGAGAAATTGAGGTCTTATGAACTGAACAGCTGAACGTGCCTTTAAGGAAGAATGAAATACGCACAGCAGTTTCAACAACCAGCCAACTTCAATCTAGGAAAGAGCTACTATATATTTCAGTCTCAAATAATTATATTCAGCCCTTCATCACAGTAAATGTGTTACTTTCTCATTATGGCTTCACACGAATACAGGCTGTCTCTATCTGTGCTGAGTCGCGCACAGCCGACAAGGAACCGGCCCCCAAAGCTTAGCTCAGTATGAGATAAATCTTTAATCAAGGTCCTGTTACGATCTATTCTATTATCTTTCTGTCTACATCCAGGTCTAGCGAATGGGTTCTTCCCTCCAACTTCTTCCACTAAAATTATGTAAGAAATTTTCATTTTTAATATGTTAGTTACAAGTCATGAGTACTGTAACGGATTTTGTCAACACGTTGCCAGGCAACAGCTCTGTAAACATGATCCAACAAGCAACAATAGAGGAGGCTGTGTTTTCCTTGTCCGCAGTGACGTCACACAGCGGTGGGTCGTGGTCACGCGACATGCGTTTCCTGTGACGGGTGCTAGGCTGCACGATTTGGCATCTCGGAAGGTAGTGCTCTTAAAGTGTGAAGCGACATTTAATATTCAACTCGATAGTGTATAAAAATGCTATGCCAGAGCTTACACGTCTATTAAAAAAGGGAGAAAGAAGTAAAATTATTGTTACTAAAGGTATAATGGTGACAGCCGTCATTTTGTAACGCACTAAAAGATTGTATGTCATAAAAGTGACGTATAGTAACTGCCATTTTCCGTAACAAAAGTGCCATTACCGAAGAGTTACAACATCCACTGCCTTGTGTCTGTTGTTGTTTAGTGTGCTATTTCTCTCACAGAACGCGCGGAATATTTAATGTGCGATTCGATGTAAGAATTTGTTCCGCAACATGTTCGCCATTAAAAGAACATTACTTTATGTGTTATTTGCCCAAAGTGCATAAAATGAAACCATAAGAGAGATGTTTTATCCTTCTGTATATGTTCTGTATATATAAAAAATCTGGAAATATTGATATATTTATATTTAGGAACAAAGCCAACACATAGGAATGAGGATATTTCCGATGTTTAGGAGGTAAATGCTGTCTACATTTTCAACGTCGAAGCGCGTACCAACCTACATCACTAGACTCTGAAGACATACACATTATTTACCTCCGAAACGTCGCCAACAACTTCTAAAACCACGCGATGTAGCAAGCCAAGTACTGAATTAACATCAACAATTAACCTTCGTGAAAACCTTAAGTAATTAACAGCAACGAGGTTCATTGGCTAATTGGGATAACTGCCTGCCAGATAAGGGGTTGTCACGCGATGACTCTCTGAAATGTGACACCATATACTCTGGTAGGTCACTGGAGATACTTCGCAGGAACCCCCACAATGATATACCAGGCTACATGGTGTCATCTCAGAATGCAGAAATCAAGTCTTTAGTAATGTCTGTTATTATTCGGGTTGAAAACCATTTACATTTTGTATCCAGTGGTCTCTTACTTCTAGTTAAGAATTACGAGTTACTGAAACCAAAGGCCGCGCCATAGCTCAAGCGGTTAGTCGCTGGCTTCCCACCGCAGCGGCCCGGGTTCCGTCAAGTGGGATTTGTGGTGGACAAAGTGGCGCTGGGGTAGGTTTTCTCCGAATACTTCGGTTTCCCCTGCCAATCTTCATTCTACCAATTGCTCTACAATCACCCTCACCCAGGGTTTGAGGTGGGGCGGGATGACATCCCGGTTCTTTTCTAAATGACTTAAAAGCATCCCGTTACTTCTTTGGCAGTAAATGCAATGTAAAATACTTTTTTGTTGTTGTTATCTGTTTCATGGTTGTACAGGCTACTCCCCTGCGTCGTCTGACTAAATTTTGCTTTCGTGTGGTACTGTTTGAAGCACCCGAGAATGCACAGTCCCACATCACATTTCTCGCACTTCGTCTGAACACGTTTCCTCTTTCCACGTGCAGAACAAACACGGCATTTCATTCTCATGGCACAAGAGGTCGGCCAGTGATGTCGATTGGCCTCCTCTAGACGAAATATTGTGGATGACAGAGCAGGAGGTCGACCTAATGGGCGTTGTGGTTGGGAGCGACACATTACAGCATGTTCCAGCATGTTGTGCATAAGGGTAAGACGAAAGTCCCTATGTGACAGTTTCGCACCGCAGGATGATAGCAGGATGAAACTGTTCAGAATCGTCAGATCCAGTAAATGGAAGACGCTTGTTTGGCAGCAATAAGGGTTTTTCAAAGAGAGTAGGGGGCAGGCAATTTTCCTTTGTATCAACTTCCGCCAAATACCCTGAATAAGCTAAGAAACTTGTGAAGATAGAAATATATAGGCTTATGGCCAGCACACTTTTATGGCAGGGGGTTTCTGCTAACAAGCCCAAGTGTTACAAACAGGAAAGATTTTATACTGCAGAACTGTTGTGTGCAGGAGCGGAAAAATTTTATACTGCAGAACTGCTGTGTGAAGATTTTTTTAGTTAATTCCATTCATTTATCATAAAAATTGTATTAGATAGAGCAATTCCAAATACAACGCTCAAGCGCTCTAAGAGGAACTGGCATTTAAACGTAGAGCAGAAACGTGGATTTAAACCCCTGCAAGCAGCGGGCATTTAAATAAATCCCGGTCAGCTAGCTTTACCTGCGTTTCAAAACTCCGGCTGTTAATGGTTAAGGAAAGATTCATTTTCGTATTCTTGAGACCTATAATAAATTATACAATGTCGGAAACAGTATGTCCTTCTTTTGCCTTGCATCCCATCCCATCCCAATGCGGAGGTGGCCTGTCTCCAACAGAACAGTTGTTTACAACATAATTTTAAGTTTTTCTATTGTTGATGTCACGTCTGAATTCTTAGTTATTTTATTGAAAATGAAAACACAATATCTTGGCAGAAAATGAGGTACACATTTCCTACTCCCTCCTACTTCATTGGACAGAAATAAATTTGGTGTTGAAATAGCATATTCGGCAAACTACAAATACAGTTATAACGGGTACAGGCTGTATTCTCACATCCGGTAATACATATATAAACTTGTTCAATAATGTGAGAACCCATCCCATTTAAGCGATGGATCAGACGTTTGCAGTAAATAATCACAATAGTTTCTATTGTTGATGACACGTCCCAGCCGTAAGGACATACATATTTTATTCTATTCCAACCAATGTGAATTTAGCCAGCGATTTTAGTGGGGGGAATCCTTGGGTTGATCCTTGCTTCAATGACAGAAACTGTACGAAATGTTATTTTAGTTCAGCATCAGTTTTCATTTATCGGTGAAAATGGAAAAATGGATAATTCGCAGTAAGAAATCCAAGTTCAGTGAAAGTGGCAGTAATGATCCGTGTGCAACTGTAAGTAAAAGTGAAACAATTGTAAGTTGCATCCACTGCAATGAAGACGAAACCACCGTATGTGTGAATACAGCTGCAATAGATAACAGCGTTACTCAAAGTCAGGTGCATGAAAATGAAGTTAATTATTTCCCTAATTACTGGACACAAGATCAATGGCTAGAAAAATTGAAAATATACGAGTGGTTGACAATTAGTAAACAAGGGCTAGGCTGTACAACATGTAAATCAGTGGAAACTCTAGGACCTGCAAAAACACAAGGTTTGAAATTATCTAGTGAGTGGTGTGAAGGTAGGGCCAAGGAATATGGTGAAACAAAAGAGAAGAAACGACAGTCAATTAGGAAGAAACTGTCTTGTCATAAACTATCGGCAGCTCATGTTAA